>NW_015653660.1:125741-144826 GCF_001515625.1 Sinocyclocheilus rhinocerous
ACACTGTAACCAACAGAGCACTCAGTATTCTGGGAAGTTTGTGTGTATTGGGAATCTTTTTTTTTTTTTTTTCAAATAAAGCCAAGGTAACACTCATTTTACATACAGCACGCAATGCAAATGACACGAATATGACAGTGGGTCATGCATAAAGCGCAGCATAATTTGAAATCACTAGTTTAAAGTTTGTTGATCGCGCGTCTCCAGTTAAGCAGAACTCTCCTCCTGTCAGCATTCAATTCACACGGACCGACCGTCACGCAGAGTACACGCGATCATGCAGGATACAAATGCACACTTCACAAGATCTCAACTAGATTAGACTAAGTCTGCAAGGTTTGTGAAATTACATGTTCATTAGTCATTCAAAGATTTGTTTAAATGATATAAATGTGTATTTGCTGAATGCTGACGGCACATGAGAATGTATTATAATGTTTGCCTTTCTGTTACTAATAATACTAAAGCAATCCTATAATACTTTTTGTATACATTTTAATTCCTTTGTTTAACAGTTCTATCTGATTATTAGATAGACTTCTATCCATATTAGACAGAACTGAACGACGACAGCGAACGAGAGGGAGAATGTGAGCACTGTGTTTAGGTGCTGCCGTTCTCAGCGCCGTCAAAATAAAAGTCCCGCCTCGAACACATCGGCCAAACAGAAAAACTTATCGGCCAATGCCGATATTTGAAAAATGCCAAATATCGGCCGATATATCGGTCAACCACTAATTTACACAGACTGTTTGATGAAGCTGAGGTGCCATAAATGCATTTAAACTGCAAACTTTCGAATGCATAAAGAATTGTATAAGATTACTGTTTTACATATTTTTAAACATACAAATAATAAATGTTGGGAAAAATGCAATGATAGTTTTAAATATGAAACCAAACCAGTAGGTGGCATCAAATGACCGTTTGAATGAGTGAGTCATTTAGTCCTTCATTCAACAGATTCGTTCAAACGGCTGACTGTCTTTATGAATGGGTTACTGAATCATTGACTCGCTTGATTCGTTCAAAAACGTGGATTCATTCAGTAACGAAACACCACTGTGTTGCTCAGAGACACACACCAGTTCTGCTGTGGCTTTGATTGGAACTATTTTCATCAGAGTAATTGAGCAAAAACAGTCAATATTGTGTCTAAACTGTAAGTCACTTAATTGTAACTTGTTTATTGAACTACTATTGTATAAAATCACATTGCAATCGTGTTGAAACATTTTGTTCGTGCAATGTTGCGTACCTAAATCATATATTATAATTGTTTTTTTTTTACTTACCGCAGTGTGTATCTATAAGTTTCTATGTGTGCTGTTTCGCTCATTTGTTTTGTTTTCTGCACGATTCTTTCACACACTCACTCAAGCTGTGCGAGACTCATCTGGCACGACACAAATACATTATCAATCGCCGTAAGTGTGACGTCAAAACAGACCGGCTCGGAACCGACAGACTGACCGCTGGTCACCGGTCCGGGCCGATCATGTGGAAAACCGGCTAATTCCGGTCCCTGGCCAGTCGATCGCTGCATCTCTAGTAAGCGTCCTCTGCTGTGATTGGTGAACTTCACTGGATCGTGTGTGTGATGTCCAGCGCTGTAATAGAGCCGTATGTGTTTGAGTGCTATTAAACTGAACCAGCGATCGCCTCAAACTGTAGAGTAACGTCTGATGTGTGTAAATATGAAGGACGTCCTGATTTTCCATTTCATGACCCCTGTGCAGATGATGGAGAGATGAGGGTCATCAGAACCGCTGTGAGGAGCCTCTGACCTGAGTCCTGAGTGAGACCGGGCCCAAACACACACATACAGCTTTAGAGTGTGTGTGTGTTCATTTATCAGCAGTATAGCCTTTACTGTACAAGGTTTTCTGGCCATCAGCAGGTCATGAAGTCTCTGCGCCCTCATTATATCTGGGCTCTGTGTATATTTTAAGATGTGCCCTAATATCACAGCAGAACAACCTTCTGATGACCCAGAATCTGCCGAGAGCTGCTGGCGGCGGTCATTCTGAGGTCAGCGATCTGAGGATCAGGTGTCCTGATGGACACACACTGTTATATAGTGTTAGCCAGGGTTAGATGCACAGTATTGCATATATAATTAGTTCTCATGTCATGCGTAATCTAGCTGCTTTCAACACAGGTGGGAAATAAACACAAGCTCTGTTTTTAAAGCGACTGTCCATCTTAAAATTGATCATTCAACCATAAGATTGTTTCAAACCTGTGTGAGTTTCTTTCCTCTGTTGAGCACAAAAGATGATGTTTGAAGAATGTTGGGAACCAAACAGTTGCTGGTAGTCATTGACTTTTGGGTTCAACAGAAGAAAGAAACTCATACAGGTTTGAAACGACATTAGGGAGAGTAAGTGATGACAGAGTCATGATGTTGGGTGGGCTGTCCCTTTAATCTCCCACCCTGGTTGTGATGCACAGGCTCCGTCTCTAATTCTAGTGAACTGCCAAACCGTCATAAAGCCGTTTTTGGCTTCATGTTGATGTACCTGAGAAGGTAATCCCAGAATGCACCGCTCAGCCCTGAAGCTGAATATTCCTGCTCTGCTGCGAGGCCTGATCGTCTGCTAGCGGCTGAATGTTTTCCAGTGGAGGAAAGCTCTGGAGAGCCGTCGAGTGTGATTTACACCTTCAGATCACGCTCGTGATCGCTGCTGTTAATTGCCTGCGGTGATGAGGCTCTCTGAAGATGCACGTTTAAGTTTCTCTGGAGATGCCGTCGATCTCTGGAGTGTCCGATTGTCCCCGACTGAATTCGCCAGGAGAATATTAATGAGATAATACTCATATAACATATTCCTGCGAGCGCTGCTTGCTGCTGCGGTGCTTTCGGTGCTGTTTCCAGTCTTTTAGACAATCGCTGGCCCATTGATGTTTCAGTGTTGTAAATAAAGATTATTAGAGCACATTGTAAAAGAAAATAATATTCTAGTCTTTCTACTTCAAAATTTCATGTTTAATTCAATGTAATTACCATTTCTTTGTAATTATTTACTAGCAATTTCAGAATAAATCCAACACCATTTTTTCTCAGTGCACGTCTCCTCGGTGCGATTTAAGCTGAAGCTAGTCTGTGTTTAATTCTCAGCTGTGAGTACTAGTAATAGTGCTGGTTGACTGAGTAAACAGCAGTCATAATTGTGGATGGACAGAGCGGATGGGCTGTAAACTGTATTCTTCTCTGCCGGTGCTGCGGCTCCGCTGGGTTTGTGTTCTTTTCTTTCATCTTAAGAGGGAGGTTTTTGGAGAGAGATAGATCAGCTTGTCCTTCTGTGTTCTTCCTGGACAGATCCTTCCGGTTCTGAACATCCATGACTGAACATGAGACTAGATGTCTGATCATGAGAAATCATCTGTGTGAAGCACATCAGACTGAGATGTTCAGTCAGACTCAGTGTACGTCTGTATTGATTGTTATTATTCGGATGGTAATGGTTCCTCCGTGTGAGCGTGCAGCGTTCAGATGCCTGATCATTGATGGGACGTGAGAGTTGTGATGTAGTTTTATTCACACAGTAACTGAACGCGATGTAATGTTTGTGAAGGTCATGAAGACTGTTGTTGGGAAATGAGTTCAGACACGTAGACGAGAGCCAAACCTCACACACTCCCGCAGACAGACATCTTTACACTGTGTCCTGAATGAGAGGAAGACTGAAGAGAATCTGCACACTCCTGCAGAATCACATTTACCGCTGAAGACGTGAGACAGAAGACTGCGTAACGCCCAAATAAAGTGCACTGCAGTAATCAGGTCTCGATGAAATAAAAGCATGCGTTACAGCCTCCAAATCATTAAAAGTAAAAAAAAAAAGATTTTAATTTAGCAATAGTTCAGAGTTGATGAAAACAGCCTTTGACCGCAGAATTAATTTGTCTGTCAAATATAGGGCTGAATTAAAAACGACACTGTTTCTAGCTTGTGATTGCAGGTGTAGGACAGAGGTCCCACGCTGCTGTTTACCATAGTAATGGAATCAGGGGAGCCAAAACTAGGACCGAGAGTCATTAAACTGTTGAAAATTAGCTGCCATCCAACTTTTAATATCCTCAGGACAGTCCAGAAGTGATTGTAGAGCAGAGACAACCTTATTTCATCAGAAGATCGGTCAGTCCTGGAGCTTTCTAATCTTAATAAAATGTTGAAGTAATTTGTCTGCGTTTGCTCCTGTGTGATGTGTGATGTTACAGTGAGTTTGCTCCTGTGTGATGTGTGATGTTACAGTGAGTTTGCTCCTGTGTGATGTGTGATGTTACAGTGAGTTTGCTACTGTGTCATGGGTGATGTTACAGTGAGTTTGCTCCTGTGTGATGTGAGGTTTGTCCGGGTTCTTGTCATGTTTCCAGTGGAGAATCCACACTGAGCTCTAAACACTCACACGGCCGCCATCATGAAATCTTAATAGCGGGAGGGAGACAATGCCTCGCCATGTGTGATGTGTGATGTTACAGTGAGTTTGCTCCTGTGTGATGTGTGATGTTACAGTGAGTTTGCTCCTGTGTGATGTGAGGTTTGTCCGGGTTCTTGTCATGTTTCCAGTGGAGAATCCACACTGAGCTCTAAACACTCACACGGCCGCCATCATGAAATCTTAATAGCGGGAGGGAGACAATGCCTCGCCTCCGGAGACAGCCAGATTTATGAAAATGAATAATTCACCAGTGTTTTTTCTTCTTCCTGTGAATGCTCTGAGGACTGAATATTTAGAGATTTCTAGCATATTTACTCTCACATGCATTTCAAATGCGCTGCTGTGTTCAACAGCTACTGTATGTGGAGGCAGTGCTTATATTGTACGCTAAATTAAGGATCTCATTAAGAGCTTGTTATGATTTGAAATCTCCAAGCTGTATTAGAAGCGTGTGATTATTAGATGAACGATTCGTCAGTGACGTTCCTCTGCACATCTCCAGTCTCTTCAGCTGACATTATCACTCCGCTCATTGTTTCTCTCACTGAACATCCGGTTTCAGATAATGGAAGTTCAGTTAGGTCTGTACTAGGGCTGAACGAATTTGGAAAATAATCTAATTGCGATTTTTTTTTACCAATATTGCGATTGCGATTTAATATGCAATTATTTTTTTTAAAGCTCTTTATGTTCTGTATTATTCAACAAAGACAAGCTATAAATAATTGTATAGTATAACCAACACAATATTAGATGTACAATATTAGAATAACATAAATGTTATTTTCTGTAGGCCAGGCCTATATGTTACGATGAAATTAGGTGATGCATAAATTGATATGAATGACATTTTTATTTAACAACTACACCGATGGGTGTGTCATCAAAGTACTGCGAGGGCTATAAGACAGCGGACATCTCCGTATGCTTTCTCTCGCCGTACTTTGATGTCGATCAATCTTCAAGTCGAACACCCCTCTTTACTCTCGCGTGTCACGTGACCGTGTAATTGCAGCCTCTGCGATTGAAAAATCGAAATTTTTCATATCGCGATATTATCGCAAATGCAATTAATTGTTCAGCCCTAGTCTGTACTAGTTTACCAGCGTCTTTTACCCACTGTCCATGTGGAGCCGCTGCAGTCGTGTGTCGTGAACACGTTTGTGTGTTTTTGTGTGTTGTTGTTGTCATTTTTGTTGTTGTGTGTGGTGTTGTTATTGTTGTGTGTTTGTGTTCTGAGCGCTGCTGCAGTCGTGTGTCGTTGATGTAGTTGTGTGTGTTTTTGTGTGGTGCTGTTGTTGATGTAGTTGTGTGTGTTTTTGTGTGGTGCCGTTGTTGTTGTAGTTGTGTGTGTTTTTGTGTGTGTGTCGTTGATGTAGTTGTGTGTGTTTTTGTGTGGTGCCGTTGTTGTTGTAGTTGTGTGTGTGTGTGTGTGTTTGTGTGTTGTTGTTATTGTTGTGTGTGTTTTTGTGTTGTTGTTGTTGTAGTTGTGTGTTTTTGTGTATTGTTGTTGTTGTAGTTGTGTCTTGTGTGTTTTTGTGTGTTGTTATTGTAGTTGTTAGTTGTTGTGTGTTGTTGTTGTTGTAGTTGTGTCTTGTGTGTTTTTGGTGTGTTGTTGTAGTTGTGTGTGTGTGTGTGTATGTTTTTGTTGTTCTAGTTATTGTAGTTGTGTGTGTGTTTGTGTGTTGTTGTTGTGTGTGTTTTGTGTATTGTTGTTGTAGTTGTGTCTTGTGTGTTTTTTGTGTTGTTGTTGTGTGTGTTGTTCTAGTTGTTGTAGTTGTTTTTCGTAGTTGTGTGTGTTTTTGTGTGTTGTTGTTGTTGTAGTGTGTTTTTGTGTATTGTTGTTGTTGTAGTTGTGTTTTGTTGTGTGTTTTTGTTGTTGTTGTGTGTGTGTGTGTTGTTCTAGTTGTTGTGTGTTGTTGTAGTTGTGTGTTTTTGTATCTTGTTATTGTTTTAGTTGTGTCTTGTTTTGTGTTTTTGTGTGTTGTTGTTGTAGTTGTGTGTGTTTTTGTGTGTTGTTGTAATAGTGTGTTGTTGTGTGTTGTTGTTGTTGTTGTGTGTAGGGCTGGGTGATATAGCTAAAAAATGTATCAACGATATAATGTTTCATATCGTTCGGTATCGATAATTCTTGACAATTTTTATAACCTTTTTTAAAACAAAGAGCAATAGAAAATTGTTTACATTTGACCACTGCATTTTTAAATTAACCCAATTTATTGAGACAAACAACAAATATTTTTGGTTTTAACAGTCAAACACAAAATAAAAATTAAACAAATATCTAATTTCTAATGTTTTATATGCAGATTAAATAGGTATACAAAGAGCCGAATCACCGATCACACAGACTGCATTTAAAAACATATGAGATGTAGTGAAAAGGAATAAACCTCCACAAATTTGCAACGTGTTTTCTAAAAGTTTAAACTGTTTTAACTTTGGCCTCCTGACACATCTGCTGTCTGACAGTAAAGTCGCTCCTGCTCTGCCTGCAGCGAAGCGTCTTCAGACGAGACTGACGGCTGGTGTTTCACTGGAGAACTCAAGCATTAGCCGGAGTGCTGATGCAGCAGAAGTGATGGATGATCACTGCTAGTGCTCCTAGTAACTTCTGTTTCATGTCTTCTTATTATTTTATCTCATCTTCTGGATTTTGGGATGTTTAGGTGTAGGGATGTAACGATTAACAGCGAGCCGGTTGAAAATCGATTCAAATATGTGACGTTTCAAATCGGTTGAGATGCTAAACAAATCGCGATTCATTTAGGAGTAGGAGTTTATATGAATGCATGTCTGAGGGGAACTTACTGTCTTTAGAAAAGTTTAGATGGTATTTTGTCTTTCCTCTTGCCTCTGTATAATGCATATTAAAGTAAGTGCAGCGCTGCTTTGTTTTTGCAGCGGAAATAAAAGGACACATTTAGTTTATAATTTGTCTTAAATCTCATTTTGTAAAAAAACAATAATAATCGTGAATCGAATCGAATCGTGAGTTGAGTGAATCGTTACATCCCTATTTAGGTGTCAGTGGAGCGCTGAAGTGCTGCTGTCACACTGATGCTGAATCCTCGAATGCTTTGTGTTCTTCTTCTGCTTCCTTTACTTTTCTTTTGCTGCTTCCTTCCTTCCTTCCTTTCTTCCTTTCTTCTGCTTTTTTTCTACCTCTTGTTTTTCTTCTTTTTATTGTTCTTCTGCTGCTGCTTATTTTTCTTTTTGCTGCTTCTTCCTCAGATTATTCTTTGGTCAGTGTTAGTAATTGTGAAAACAATGACATCCATTGGTTGGGATATTTTTGCATTATGCATGAGTTCTTGTGGAACAAATGAAGCAATAATGTACCTGTGTGTGTGTGTGTGTGTGTTTGTGTAAATTATAGAAAGAAGCACAAGTCTTCATGTAAATGACTAGTGTATATATCAGTGGGAACTGCAAGTCCTACAAGTTTGAAGCCACATGAGTGCCCATAAATGGTGACAGAATGATCCTTTTTGGTGAACTGCCCTTTGAAACGCAGGCAGATGAATTCAGGAGTGTTTGTGTAAATTATAGAAAGAAGCACAAGTCTTCATGTAAATGACTAGTGTCATTTCATATCATATCAGTGGGAACTGCAAGTCCTACAAGTTTGAAGCCACATGAGTGCCCATAAATGGTGACAGAATGATCCTTTTTGGTGAACTGCCCTTTGAAACGCAGGCAGATGAATTCAGGACAGCATATGAACATACTACATTACTGTTTGTGCCATTTACAAATATCCCAGATATAGTATGAGTCATACACTATTGGTCAGTCAAACAGATAGTCCCGCCCTAAACTCCTGTGATTGGCTGAAGTTGATGTCAGGTGGCTCAAACGAGCAGAGATCAATGCTGTGAAAGTGTCAGAGGCTCTGTCCAGACAGATCTGTGACTCAGATCTGTTTTTCATAACAGTGTGTTGTTCCGTTTTGATTTGGATCTGAGCAGTTAATCAGAGTTGATCACTAAAGGTCCTTGCACACTGAGTCAGAAATGTTTGTGTTTTTTTGTTGTTGTTTTTTTCGTATTCGTCATCCTTTCCTATCAAAATGCAGTGTGTAAACGTGATTGACACAACGTGAGGTCATATTCATTTTTTAACGTGCAAAGACCTTAAGGCTTGCGGTGTGAACAGATTGAGCCGCTCGCGCTGGAGTCCTGTTCTCCTGAACTTTCTTGCCAACAGTTTTGCAGTAATTAACCTAATTCAGCTGAGCTGCTAAACGTCTCTCAGGTCAATATCACAACTAGACACTGATGAATCTGGTGCGAGAGCGAGCGGAGCACTGAAGTAGAAGTGCCTCTAATGAGCTGCGGCAGGACGATTGTTTGACCCGTGTGAAACGCTCTTAAATATGAAACTCATATCTGCTATTGTCTTTCACTGCCTGACGTTTCGTCTTCTCTCGCTTGCTGGCTTTGAGCGGGTCAGTTCTCCAGTGGAAGATTGGTGTGTGATTGTCAGATGTGTGACTGTGAAGCATGGCACTAACACTGTCTTTCTCTCTCTTTCTCTCCTCGGTGTGGTCCGGGAACAGAAGAGTACGCTGTGGAAGGTAAGCGGCTGATTAATAACGGTTAAAGATGCTGTGTGATGGTGAGGATTGGTGTCGGCGGCAGCCAGGCCGCTCTCAGATTGGACTGCGGTTTTGGCGACTTCTTGGGGCTTTGATTTGCTGCGGAGCGAGATTTACTCTTCCTCCTTTGTTTCTTTTCTTCTTATGAGTTGGTTTGATTTTTACTTTTCGATCAGTCGAAATGGAGCAGATGCAGTGGAATGGCTCGCCGCTGTCAGTGTGGTTGTTTTATGGTCGTGTAGATCAGTTCTCACGTGATTCTCTGAGGTCAAAGGTTAAACCCTCCTGACGATGTCACTCTGACAGATACGACGCGAGACCAAACACCGCTCGCGTCCGTCGAGGGCTAGATGTATTTACCCATAATTCCCCCGCAGGCTGGATTTGTCTGCGTAATTGATGGCGCTGTGTTTGGTGTTTGGGGATAAGGCGCAGGTATCTGGATGTTTTCCCGCTATCAGGACACTGCTGATGGATTACCCCTCTCTACCCAGCATGCCTCGGGAGGCACGTCGCTATGGCAACAGAGCAGATGTGTGTGTGCGTGAGCTGATGATGGCAGAACGCTCTTCATTGGCAGCATCCTCATGGATGTTATCCAGACGGTGTTTTCAGGTTGATTTGCACAAATCTGATAATAGTGAAAGCTGGTAATTTGCATTAACATCTGAGCAGCAAGAGCTTCAGCACCATTCGAAAATCATTTTCAGGCATATCAAATTTCACGTCACAATAATTGAAGCTTTTATTAGGGTATTGAATTATGTTACAAAAACATTAAGCCTTTTCCTCTAATAACAATTTTAGCAGCAAAAAGAACAGTTAAATACAATAAAACAATAGACAATACAATTGTATGACGTAAATAAATGTTTCAAACAGATTAAAGTAGAAAAGAACACAACTATAGAGAACAATAATCAGTTTCAGCCAATATATACCTTTTCTGGGCTGGCCTGGTTGAGTTCAGATTAAAGTGTAAACATGTATACGTGTAAACAAATGTTAGCAAATACATATATTAAGTCTTCAAGTGTTTGATGAACACTATAGAGAAGACAAGCAGCTGTAAATACTGACTGGCTCCTTGAGAAAGTGCAGTGCTGCTGTGTTTGGAACGGCTTTGGAAAAACACGGCTGAGAGTAAATGCTGGCAGAAGTTCTGTTTCTTTAAAGCTGTACGTAACTCAGTTTTTATGTGACGCACATCATGAGTCTGAACTCTGACATCTCAGACTTTCTCATTCTCTGAGAGGGACACAGTGGATTGTTTCAGAACCTTGTGGACAGAAACGGTTTTGTTCAGGTCTGAAACGGGTTTTGTGGCTGATTGAAGCGGGTGACGTCTGCTGGCGTTGTGCGGGTCGAGCAGTAAACTAGAGAGGCTCTAGAGATCTCAGCGCTGACCTGGACACGCTGGACTCTGATCCACAGAAGCGGTCAGACAGGGCTGTGGATTAAAACATCTGCTGCTTGTATATGAGCATCTGTAAGATACAGACAGAGAGCGAGACAAGCAGCACTGGAGCTCACATGAACACTAAAAACACTGATTAGATCATTCCTGCAAACTACAGAAGACTAGTACAGACCGTTAATGTGGTAATAAGTATGCAAACCTCTGATATTTGAAGAGTCAGCTCATTTTTGCCCGTTGTATGACTGATTATCTGTGATTTAACTAAACCTGCAAGACTTCATTAGATTCTTACCTGGATTGCAAAAAGGCCATTTTATTAATCAGCTTCGGGTCTTGAAACAGTTTGATCATCTTCAAAAAGAGTTTCATAACATTTACATTCATGCATTTGGCAGATGATTTTATTCAAAGGGACTTTTGAGAAATGTCTCCACGTGTGGTTTTCTCGCCCATGTAATGAAAGTCAATGGGGTTCCATGTTGTTTGGTTCTGAACGTTCTTCAAAATATCCTCTTTTATGAAAGTCTGTTATGATGGCGAGTTACTGATGTAAAAAAGATAATTTGTGGATGATATTTATGCAAACCTTTTTTATGCTTCTAATCGGTTCCAATTGTTATGCTTCTAATTCTAATCAGTTCCAAATCACAGGTTTCAGTTTTATTTTCAGTTAGCAAAACCAGTTTTCAGGTACAATGTCTCTTTCAGATTGTTGTCAGGCAATCTTTTGTCCTGATCTTGTGGTAGGGATGTTAATGTGGAAATTGGCTGTGACAAATGTGAATAGCAAATAGTCCGATAGCCCGCCGGTTATTATGAGTGAGTTAATGAATGCGCGGTTGAGGAGCCGCCGGTCGTTCCTCCACAGACAGCCGTGCTTGAGCCGGATGGCTAATTATTGACCAACCTAGATTTCGGCTCGGTCTTGGATGCCCTATATTAGCGGCTCTGACCAGGTGCTCAGAAGGTGTGGTTAGATTGATGAGATCGAGCGTCTCTCAGGTGCCTGTGGGGAAGGAGGCTCTCGGCTGACAGAGAAAAGCCCCGCAAATGGATGAGCTGGGAACGCCGTGACCCCGTTCTGCTCCGAAACCTGTCAGCTGTGTTTCCTAACCGCATACGAGCGCAGAACGCCGGCGTACGGGAACACGGAGTCGCCTGGAATGAGTTTGTAAGTATTTTAGCCGTTTATTCGGCAGTAGTTCAGAGGTTCTGGGAGCTCAGAAGAGCGGTTTCTTCTGGTCACGGCCGATTGGTTTGTTTTTCTGATCGGGCTGCTGTCCTTATCTGGCCGATCCCAGCTAATGATCGTTCCCTCTGGAGCATTCGGGATTTAACCTCATGACGGTTGGAGGATCTTGGATATTTCCTCCTCTCTTGGCCGTAAACTGGAAGGCTGATGTCCTCTGTAGATATGAGATTAAAGTTTGCCGTTATCACAGATTAGAGTGGATCAACTAAACCAGATTATGGATTAGTTCAGAACATTCTCCAGAGCAGACCAGAGTGAATTTTTGTCTTTCTGTATGTTACGGGTTTGTGCGATTTTACAGATGAGACTGTTTGTTGTGGTTCTTTGTAGAAATGAGAAGATATCTGTCTTGTATAAGTCCAGCTTTGGTTTGATCTAACACTGCTCATAGATCTAAATGCATTAATATTGATGTTTTATTCATCTAGTCGTGTGTTTGTCATTATAAACCAGCAAATATAAACGTGATGACATGTCTCTGAGTGGCTCTTCAAATACTGACCCGTAGAAATAATAATTGACCGCTTGAAGTAGTTGTCCATTCGTTACTTGTTTTACTCGTATTTACGTGTTTTATCTTTCCATAATGCATTGCTGCTCCATTCTGTAGCTCGGTCCTGATGTAGTTGTTCAGTCTCAGTTTAATGTCCGTATTCTTCATGTCCGTGTCTTCATTGATTTTCACCTGTTGTCTTTGTCTTGATGCTGTTGTCTCATCCATACACACCTTTAACCCTCGACGTCAGCGTGACCAGAGACAGAATGAAGCTTCAGAAACACATGAGTACCATGAAGAAGTGCAGAGAGACCATGTGACTACAGCAAACCTGAGGCGTCCAATCAGCAGGCAGCGTTTCAACCCACATTCATTCACCTGAAACGACTCATCTGCAGTCACACTGCAGGTTGAACATTTGATTGTTTTGATTGGGGTGTGTGTGAGTGTGAGTGTGAGAGTGTGAGAGTGTGAGTGTGAGTGTGAGACTGTGAGAGTGTGTGAGTGTGAGAGTGTGTGTGTGAGTGAGTGTGAGTGTGAGTGTGAGTGTGAGAGTGTGTGAGTGTGAGTGTGAGTGTGAGAGTGTGTGAGTGTGAGTGTGAGTGTGAGAGTGTGTGAGTGTGAGTGTGAGTGTGAGAGTGTGTGAGTGTGATGTGTGTGTGTGTGTGTGTGCGATTGTGAGTGAGTGTTTGTGGACTTGTTTTGAGTATACATGTTCTGGACCAAATATCCTCACTTGTATTGTGAAATACTTTGTCAACCCTCTAGTGAGACATTTGACTGCTCCTCTAGTTAAAAGGCTTATAAATTCAATTCAAGTTTATTTGTATAGTGCTTTTCACGATACAAATCATTGCAAAGCAACTTTACAGCAAACTAGGTTTCTACAATATTTATTAGTAGCTTATCAGTGGTGACTGTCAGTTAATGTACATATGGCAGAAATGTACGGACAAATCAATTAAAGACGTAATCAAACAGACGATGAACACTATTAACAGCAATTATTATATGATGCAATGAAACTTATAGCAAAATGTGGTAGTTCTGTTGTTTCAGGGTTGGCATCATCTGAGGTCTTCTGAGGGGTTGGCATCATCTCTTCTCAGGTGTTCTGGATCCAGACTGAATCTTGTGTAAATCCTAGTTACCACGGGATGTCAATAGCTAAACAAATAGAGACATAATTAGCGTAGTTGCTGTTCCAACCAAGCAAAATTGATTTGTTTAACCCAAACTAAAGAATAATAAAGTGCATTTGATCAGATATAACTGCAGTACAAGATTATGATATGCATTATTTGAATGCTTGGCCAAAGAGATGTGTCTTTAATCTAGATTTAAACAGAGAGAGTGTGTCTGAACCCCGAACGTTATCAGGAAGGCTATTCCAGATTTGAACCGATGGAACTCTAGATCCCTCTGCTGAAAACTCACCAAACCTTACTTATAGCTGTTTCTAATAGCTTTTGTGTAATTATGGGATGGATGTGGCGCATGGTTGATATTAATCAGAAAGTGAATCAGAAGATCCAATCAACACAGATTTAATCATTGTGTGAAAAGTGACGACAGGTCTGTCAAATTTATGTAAAAAATGATGATTAAAATGATGCCTTGGGAATTAGCTGAAATAAGTTTGTTTTATGTTTAATTTTATTAAAGTTTATTTTATTTTAAGTAATGAAAAAATTGTTTTTTTATGTTTTCAGTTTAACTTTAATAACCCTGTTCACAGCACATCGATTCAAAGCAGCTTCACAGAAAGTAAGCTTCACTGTAATGTCTGTGATGCTTTAGTGCTTTAATAAAGCAGGTTCTACAGTCAAGCAGCCGGTCTGATTGGCAGCGGTGATTTTCAGACAGTTTTGTTGTGTGTTAAAGCAGTGTGTGTGTTCATTCACAGTCATCACACACACACACACACACACATCTGGAGCAGTGAATGCCTGAATCACCCACGTGTCGCTCTGATGAAACTCTTCAATCCGTCACTTTGAAAAGCCTTTCACGCGTATTTTATGATGGTTTTAAAGCGACTCGTCCTCCGTGTAAATGTCATACGCTCGCTGTAATTGCTCTGACCTTTGGAGCGCTTCAGTGTGGGCAAACATGTCATGTGACGACCTGCAGCAGGAAATGACACGTCTCCGTCCTGTGATGTAATGACTGAGTGACACGTCTGCACATGCTCTGCGCTGCGGCTGGCACGCTTTGTGCTTTTATTGAGAGTAAACGTGAGGAACGTGCAACTGAATCTGACTGTCACACGAGTCTGTCTGCTGCCGTTCACTAGTAGAAATGACCAAATTCGAATTTTGTATTTAGATATTATAAAAATTCGAATTCGAAAGCTTTTGGCTTCTCTCCTGAGGCCACAAGAGGGCGCATCGAGCAAACTATTACTAATGCACGTTTATTCAAAGCATAAGATAACATGAGTATCTGTGAAAAAAGTGCATAATGTTTAAAATAATGTTTATAAACCATATATAATTAATTAAGTTGCTTAAACAACTATAAACAAAACAGCATCATGTATGTATGCATAGTTTAATACAAAGGACTGAAAGCCAATCACACAGAGTACATTTTTCATTTAAAAACATGAGATGCAGTGGGACTGGGAAAAAAAACCTGCCATAAAGTCTCGAGATATGTTTTTTCAAAGTTAAACTTGCATTAATTTTCCATGGCTTTCTAAACATGTGGCTGTTTTGTGCGAGACGCGAGTGTAACGCTGATAGATGTCCCTCTAGAAAATGCGCGAAATGGCTTGGTTTCAGTTTTGATGTAAACATCTTCTCCGCATTGATGTTCTCTTTTTCCGCAATATTTGTCATTAACAACGCAGCAGCGCCGCATCTAGTGGCTTCAACTGGATAGGCTAACAAACACATTATAATTCAACAACACTTACATCGTCATCGCATCTCGTGCGCCGCTGATAAAGCTGCCTGACACACACCTATAATTCGAATGCAAAAACGTTGTGGATTTTTATTTTAAATTCGACGAATATTCGAAATTCGAATTTTTTTTACAACCCTAGTAGAAATAAATGAGTCTCATTGAAATCTCCATCTCTTCTGAGTCTGCTGTAGAAATTAAAACACACACATGTATAAAGTATTTGTAAACTCCAGTCACTCATCAGCATAAATGAATTTTGTTGCATTAGATAGAAAATGTCAAAGCGAGTGGCATCAGTGCTGAAGTGATGCTGGAGCTTTACACTTCAGTAAACCTCATCTTTCTGAGCCGCTCTGTAAACGATCAGGAACCAGCGGATCTCCAGCTGATTTTCATGGATGAGTGAAGTCAGATCAAGGTTTCCTAGCAGAGGAACCATTACATTAATGTACTTCATCAAACTGACTCAAGTTCATGATGTTTGACTAACAGTGCGCTCGTAATATATTTCTTTCAAATAAATGCCACTTGTTTCAATATTTTTTTATATAGTGCAAGTACATTTATACAGTTTTTAAGTTGTGGTTTATCCGAACACTGTCAGCAGCTGAAACACCTGATCTGTGTCTGTTTCCCCGAGTCTGTGACTGACACTGAAGTGCTTTGTGATTTTAAGTGGATGAATGCTTTGAGATTCAGACAGAAGCACTCACTCAACATCTGGACCCTGAGATGTGTGTGTGTGTGTGTGTGTGTGTGTGTGAGAGAGAGTGTGTGAGTGAGTCCACGTAAGTGTGTGTGCGTGTGTGTGTGAGGGTGTGAGAGAGAGAGAGTGAGTGAGTAAGTCCACGTAAGTGTGAGTGTGTGTGTGTGTGTGTGTGAGAGAGTGTGTGTGTGTGTGTGAGAGAGAGAGAGAGAGAGAGTGAGTGAGTCCACGTAAGTGTGTGTGAGAGAGAGAGAGAGTGAGTGAGTGAGTCCACGTAAGTGTGAGTGTGTGTGTGTGTGTGTGTGAGAGAGTGTGTGTGTGTGTGTGAGAGAGAGAGAGAGAGAGAGTGAGTGAGTCCACGTAAGTGTGTGTGAGAGAGAGAGAGAGTGAGTGAGTGAGTCCACGTAAGTGTGAGTGTGTGTGTGTGTGTGTGTGAGAGAGTGTGTGTGTGTGTGTGAGAGAGAGAGAGAGAGAGAGTGAGTGAGTCCACGTAAGTGTGTGTGAGAGAGAGAGAGAGTGAGTGAGTGAGTCCACGTAAGTGTGAGTGTGTGTGTGTGTGTGTGTGAGAGAGTGTGTGTGTGTGTGTGAGAGAGAGAGAGAGAGAGAGTGAGTGAGTCCACGTAAGTGTGTGTGAGAGAGAGAGAGAGTGAGTGAGTGAGTCCACGTAAGTGTGAGTGTGTGTGTGTGTGTGTGTGAGAGAGTGTGTGTGTGTGTGTGAGAGAGAGAGAGAGAGAGAGTGAGTGAGTCCACGTAAGTGTGTGTGAGAGAGAGAGAGAGTGAGTGAGTGAGTCCACGTAAGTGTGAGTGTGTGTGTGTGTGTGTGTGAGAGAGTGTGTGTGTGTGTGTGAGAGAGAGAGAGAGAGAGAGTGAGTGAGTCCACGTAAGTGTGTGTGAGAGAGAGAGAGAGTGAGTGAGTGAGTCCACGTAAGTGTGAGTGTGTGTGTGTGTGTGTGTGAGAGAGTGTGTGTGTGTGTGTGAGAGAGAGAGAGAGAGAGAGTGAGTGAGTCCACGTAAGTGTGTGTGAGAGAGAGAGAGAGTGAGTGAGTGAGTCCACGTAAGTGTGAGTGTGTGTGTGTGTGTGTGTGAGAGAGTGTGTGTGTGTGTGTGAGAGAGAGAGAGAGAGAGAGTGAGTGAGTCCACGTAAGTGTGTGTGAGAGAGAGAGAGAGTGAGTGAGTGAGTCCACGTAAGTGTGAGTGTGTGTGTGTGTGTGTGTGAGAGAGTGTGTGTGTGTGTGTGAGAGAGAGAGAGAGAGAGAGTGAGTGAGTCCACGTAAGTGTGTGTGAGAGAGAGAGAGAGTGAGTGAGTGAGTCCACGTAAGTGTGAGTGTGTGTGTGTGTGTGTGTGAGAGAGTGTGTGTGTGTGTGTGAGAGAGAGAGAGAGAGAGAGTGAGTGAGTCCACGTAAGTGTGTGTGAGAGAGAGAGAGAGTGAGTGAGTGAGTCCACGTAAGTGTGAGTGTGTGTGTGTGTGTGTGTGAGAGAGTGTGTGTGTGTGTGTGAGAGAGAGAGAGAGAGAGAGTGAGTGAGTCCACGTAAGTGTGTGTGAGAGAGAGAGAGAGTGAGTGAGTGAGTCCACGTAAGTGTGTGTGAAGGGTGTGTGTGTGTCGTGTAGTCAGCCAGTGGTTTCCATGGTAAACTGCAGAACTCTTTCATAAATGCATCCGTCTGTCTCTCTGATCGCATGCATATTCATCATAATAATGATCAGATAGCTGCTGGATATTCTGCATATTAATGAGCTGCCAGATATTTGACACATTAAAAACTCTCACATAAAGTGGGGATAACTCTGAGAGTGTCGTCGAGCCACAAACACAGCAGCGGATCTTCACTATACGAGCGTTACTGGAGCTGCTGTGAGTGCACTGATGAGTTTCACACACAACAGAAAATATTCATACTGCAAGCTGCAGACAGCTTCTGAATTACACCAACTTCATGAACACGTGAATCCGTGACTGGTGTCCTCCTTCACTGGTAGTGGCTCATGTTAACTAGGTTAATAGTGGCTTTCTATGGATGTTGTGCAGTGAGACACACGACTGCTGTTACAAGAACAGACTTTGTCTTTTTATTTGTTCATTTGTTTAGCTATTGCAATTATTTATTGCAGTAACTTTATTTATTGATTGTAATGATTTAAAGTATACAGAGCCTGTCAGAGTTTGACTGATAAACGCCTCTGCTGGTTTATTTATCTAAACAGAAAAACTCCATAGACTTCTGTAGTTTTCATTTATAGCTAGTTATAAATACTCTAAATGGACACTAACCCACACACTAATGCTAACACAAAACTTTGTGAACTTATGTTTAGCTCAAATTTGTCCCCGTAGTACAAACATACACACACACACACACACGCACACAGACACACACACACACACTCACACACACACACACACACACACACACACACGCGGGGGGCAAAATACATTACCAAGAGTCAAGTCAGACATTCAGCAGTCATAATTACTGACATTAACACACGGTGTACTTCTTTTATTACTTACAGCATGATACGCATGATACAGTTTTCAAACATATTTGAAGAAACACACTAATAATGACACAGAAAATATGAGGGAAATAAGGGAAATAACCAAGTCTGTTTTATTGTCCAGTTTTACACCCGGAGGTGTTTGCAGGTGTTCATCTGCCGTGTTCACACACTGATTGTTGTGTCTGAGAATGAGCAGATCTCTCGCTGATGGCTATTTGTCAGTGAGGATCTCTGGGTCAGTCTTCATTATTGAACGTGTGTAAGCGCAGATGTTCTGCAGTGGCCCTGCTCAGGTTTTCAGCTTGTAGTTTTATGTTAGCACTGCTGTTTCTAACACTCATTCAGCGTTGTATTCCTCATCTCCCTCTCTCTCTGTGGAGTCATAGGAAGTGTTTCTCAGGGAGCAGATGGCTGTTTGAGCATGTGTGACGCCGTCAGACGCCGCAGAAAATAACGTTGTCTCATCCCTCTGTTTGTAAAATTGAATTAAAGCTGCATTGAGATGCGTCTTAACACACATGAGACTCACAGAGTGTTTCTTCAGTCAAATGTCATCATGTAGTCGCTCTACTCTAGTCTGATTGTGGTGAGGATCTGTGTGCAGAGAGTTTATCTGAAACAGTAACAGCAGGAACACATCAGAGCTTCTGGAAGACATACTTCAAGAGTCTGAACAAACACAGCAAACTGCGTTTCATTAAACACTGTTCTGTGAGGCTGATGGGATAAAAAATTATCATCATTAGTCTGTG
>NW_015653660.1:146610-152683 GCF_001515625.1 Sinocyclocheilus rhinocerous
TGTGTGAGTGTGTGTCTGTGTGTGTGTGTCGTCAGTGGTTCACGAGAGGCAGATGTTCAGATGTTCAGATCAATGGTTTCCAGGACTGAATGAGGCTCATGAGGGTTTGAAGAGCTCCGTTTCCTCCGTCCGAATGTGCAGCTGTGAACACGAGTGACTCACGGAGATTCATGACCAAACGTGATAAACTAGAGACACACACAAACTAAAGACAAAGATCACTTCATGAGCGTCAGCAGAGACAGACAAAGAGAGGAGATGATGAGGAGCTCCATCATAAAGTAGTCCATTAAACTCCAGATCTTAAGTGTTTCCTCTGAATAAACTGTAGTTTGAAGGCAAATGAAACCAAATACAGTGAATGTTTCTGTGTAGACTGTGTGCTATATTATTTGCAAAAAAATATAAACATTATAGTCTTAAACAAAACAATTACTGATCGCTTACCATTTTAAAGCAGAAGTTAAAATCACTTAATTAAAAATGAAAGTAGAATTAAACTGAATTGAAATTCAGAGCGTTTCATGACTAGAAAAGTAATGTTTATGAGAGAGTGATTTCCCAGAATGCATTGCTGTCATCAGTGTGCTGTATAGCTGTCATTAATGAGGACGGTCACGTATCTACAGGATAAAAGCAGCTTCTCTCCAGCAGAAGAATAGACTGATAGAGAAAGAGAGCAGGGAGGAGTTCAGTTTCCCAGCATGCTTTGTGTTTGGTGCAGGTGAGTGACTGTGTGATAAGAGCTGATGGTGAAGCTGCTCTCTCTCTCTCTCTCTCTCACACACACTCTCTCTCACACACTCTCTCTCTCTCTCTCACACACACACACACGCTCTCTCTCTCTCTCTCTCTCTCTCTCTTTCTCTCTCGCTCGCTGACATTTCGCCAGGCGTGTGTGATGGACAGCCTGTGGGCAGACAAGTGTTTGTGCGCTGAGCGGGTCTGGCAGAGAGCGATAAGAAGTGACCACACACACACACTCAAACACACACACAAACACACACACACTCGTGCTCTGGCTAGTGTTTCTCATGTGTATTGTGGCTGGGATTCGTACCACACTCGTGCAGGTTTGGTCGGTCGGTCGCAGGCGTCTGAAACTTCTGCTCCTCCGCAGGGCAACAGATGGTGCATTTGAGACACAAGACACATTGATCAGTAAAATGAAGAGAAAATAACAAGATTTCCACCAATCCAGACGCTCACATGTGAGAAAGCTTCCTTCATTTAGAACGACTCAGAATGAAGTTCCAGACGTGACCGGGAGGAGCCTAATCATTCAGTCCTGTCAATCATCGCCGCGAGCGTATATGAGCTGCAGTCACTGCGCCGTCCCTGCCACGATTCTTCCAGCACTCCCCTATTTCCTTCATTTCTCCTTCATACCGTAGGAGCCATTATCTAGCAGGACTGAAACCCGTGAAATAACACACACTTTCAGATGAACGAAAGCCGTCAGTCTGCTCTAAGCTCATGTGTTTTGATTCTCTGCTGCTGTTTCTCTCTAGCATCTGGTCGCATGTGCTTCATGTGACGTTATTCAGTGCGCCTCAAGCGGAATCTGAAGCCTGGACAGCATGTGAAGGATCTGAAGGCCCAGTCGTGTTGGACAGATTCACTCTACAGCTGCTGTAGATTCACACACAGATTCACTCAGTGGTAGTTATTGAACTCATTTACTGTTATATTTCTGAAAGTGTGGCTAATATCCTCTGAACAGAAGCTGATTCAGTGTCTGCTATCGACAGACTGTGTATATCATGACAAGAATATAAAGTGTCAATAGAGGGTTTGCTATTTTGGTATGTACAGTATTTATCCACACAGTATGTTTTTGACACGTTAAAGTGATAAAGAAACATGCATGATAGAGAAAATAAAGGAAAGGAGGTGCTTGATATTCAAATGAGCTATTAAGTGCAATAATAATGCTTGAGAAAGGATTCAGTGCAATGCATGCACTGACTGACCCTCACCTGAAGCACATGCAGAAAGACTGCACACTATTATCAGTTCAGATCTCTTTCACAGTGTATTGAGTTTGAACAGTTAAACAGATGCAGAATAACATCAGAATGAACATAAACCCATAGATCTGTGCTTTAGGTCTTAAAGTGACAGCAGCCTAATAAACCTGCTGCTGTCTGTGCCATTAATGTTAATCAAACAACAAGCTTGTCCTGTTATTTGTTATTTGGAACGTTGTTCTTATTTCTAATAACAAAAATAAGTCATGAACTGTACTGTTGTCATGAAATGAAGTGACTCCGGCAAACACATCAGATGATCCCGCTCAGTTTCTCCTGGCGTCCAGCATCAGACTCGTGCAGTGTTTGTCAGCGGTGTCGTGTTTATTGCTTTGAGTAGGTCAGTGTGTCCTTTCCGCAGAGCGGCATTCGTTCGGTCCCGGTGTGTCGGAGCAGACCTGGATTTTTCCGGAGTTTCCATCTCTGGTTCGGAGCCTCTTATGACTGAACAGACCTCGGATGGATTGGGGCCCGCTGGGATCACAAACACACACACACACACACACACACACCCGGCCGGGCCGCACCCGCGCACAGATATAACTCTCTTTCAGAGCAGGGGCTGCTGGGTAATTGGATTTAATTGGATTTAGCAGCTCACTGACCTTGTGGTCAAACTATCCTGTCCTGACAATGAGACCACGGAGTGTGAGAGGAGCGAGAAGATCCCACACGTGCTTTATCCCACCAGTCCTGTGCTTATTAACTCATTAATATTCCCCAGCCATCAGTGTCAAGAGATTCAGACCGTGAAACCCAGTCAGACCGCTTCTTCTGCTGGAAGGAGGTTTGAGGTCAGAAACGTAGCGATCGTTCATTCCCCGTCATGTGTATCAGACCTCCGTTCCCATACTAGTCAGGTAGCTAGTTAACCTGTCAGCAAACACGTTTCTGCTCTTCAGAGAATCTGAGCGCTACTGTTTTAACAACTGCATTTACTGCGATACGTCTCATTTACCGCGGTGTTTCCCTCAGGCTGGGTCTCTTCACTACACGTGTTTTGTTTGATATGTGTATTTGTTCTCCCATTGCTTTTCTCTTTGATGAAGATAAGCGTGTGTGGCATTCAGGGCTCCGGCTATTTGTGTTTTTCAAAGACGAATCATTTCAGTCTTCCTTTCTTCTTTCCAGGTAGCCCTCAATAATTAATCGGTTGCCGTTCGTTTTGCTGGCAGCCTGTTGTTGTCTGTAAATGCTGTTCGCTCTGATGTTTTCCTTCGTGCCATCTTTGAGTGATTCGCTCACCTCGGGCTCTCGCTGCCCGTCTGAATCCTGTTGACCCGCTCAGACGGATCAGAAGTCCAGCGCTTCTCTCATACTGACATCAGCAGATGTTCTGTCCACGTAACACAGGAATGACGACACACACTCGGCTGATCATTCAGAAGTGCATGTGGAGAATAAATCAGAGTAGAACAGAAGCTGATGGAAACCAATGAAATGATTTTCTCTCTCTTTTTCCATTAGTAGTACTTGCCTTTGTGTTTGTGGTTTAGTGCTTCATGTCTGCAGCTGTTTCTGAAGGTTTGATGAAGCTGTTAACATAAACATGAGTGCAGATGTGGACAGTTGGAGGGTTTGAGTTAGAGAATCCAGGTTTTCTGTGGTTAATGCTCAGACTGTCTCTATCTGTGTGACAAATTTCATAACTTTTGCCTTAGCTTTTAGCCACTTCACAAGTGGTTCTATGGGTGGAAGAAGAAGACAATGATGACTAACAATAAGATGAGGTGCCTACAATCTTCAGTGCTTGGCCCCTAATAATAATAAGTAAATTTAGAGTTTTTTAGAGGTATATTATACAATTTTTCTTCCATATGTTAATTTTAAGTGTAAAGGTCTGTTGTGCAGCACTTTGCCAAAAACACATTTTTGTTTGATTACATTTTCAAAGATTAATATGTCAATGATTCATGTCTTCATTTGTTTCCCACTGTTTCTGATTATAATCCAACCAATTTCGAATTTCTGAAAAAATGAAAAATGTCATGGGCCCCTATTGTAAAATGTAAACATTTTAATTTAAACACAATTTATTAAATGGTTGTAGTTTAATGAATTCAATTGGTTTGACGTGGTTGTGATTACTAAGATGTATTTAAAGGGATAGTTCACTGAAAAATGAAAATTCTGTCATCATTTACTCACCATCCACTTGTTCCGAATCTGTGTGAGTTTCTTTCTTCTGTTGAATATACAAGATATTTTGAAAATTGCTGGTAACCATACAGTTGCTGGTAGCCATTGACTTCCACAGTATTTTTTTTTTTCCCATTCTATAGAAGTCAGTGGTGTCAGTTGTTTGGTTACCAACATTATTCATCATATTTTCTTTTGTGTTCAGCAGAAGAAACTCACTCACAGATCTGGAAGAAGTGGAGGGTGAGTAAATGCCGACAGAATTAAATTTTTTCAGTGAACTATGCCTTTAAGCCAGGCCCGGATTGGCTAATCGGGAGCGCCGGGAGGATTCCGGTTGGGCCGGTCTGTTTTTTGGGCCACGGTGTTGTCTTGCCACTGAGTTGAATTATGCTGTCCGACTGCCTGCACTCACAGCAGCCCCACTCTTTTTATTTATCATTTTCTCGAGAGTGCAGCCTGCAGGTTAATGATGACTAGGGTTGCTGACCGTTCCGTGTAAAGTTTGTCCCGTATTCGCAGGATACGCCGTATGACCTCCAGACATGAATACCTGAGGGAAGACGTCTTTTAAGTTAATGCTGTTAAATAGAGAGAGAGAAAATACATGTAATTTTTTTAAATTTATTTTTTTACTTCTAGCGTATTCTTAAACTTGGACCTCATTATTGAAGTAGCCTGCAAATTCAGGCAGCAGAAACAGCCCACTAAGTTTTCTTTATTTGAAAAATATGCATTTTCATTCATTTATAGGCTAGCCTATGTGGTTGCAATACAATTTTAGTTAAAAAATGTAGCCTAAGTGTCATTGTTTAAAAAAAAAAAAGCTTTATTGACTGACGTTTCATAGACGTTCAGTTAGTTATGCTTTCAAATTTAGCATGTATGTAATTTCACAGTATTTTCACCTCCTAAATTATTACTTGTGCAGTCAGTCACAATTCTATAATGGTACAATTTACTCAGGCCGATGACATTTTTTTGTATGACATTAAAATTATTTTTAGAGTAATTGTACATAAATAGCCTAGGTTAAGCGAAACAAATGTGATTATTTCTGGGAACTTTTTAACTGCAGGCAGACATACATTATGATACAGTACATATATTTTTAGTGTCCCATATTCTGTCCCTTATTTCCTTTTTAAAAAATACAGTTGTCCCTTATTTTCCATTTCTGAAGTAAAGATTTTTACATCAAAACGAAACCTCTAGAAAAATATAATGAATTATAAGGCTGTAGAGAACAGTGCAGTATTGCAGACTTGTAAACTGAGGTCTTAATTACTTTATTTTAATGTAGTCAATCATGAACTAAAGCTAAGACATGAAACTCCAGGGCTGAAAATGAGTCCCACTGCGGCCCTGCTTTAAGCAGTGCTTCTCAAACCTTGGGGACCCCAACCACTGCATATTTGGTCTCTCTCATTAAACACACCTGACTCAACTCGTCAGCTCATTAGTAGAGTCTGTGCGATCCGAACTGGATGTGTCCTATGAGGGAGACGTATGAAATGTGTGGTGCTTGGGTCCCCACTGGACAGGTTTGAGAAGCACTGCCTTTAAGCATTACAGTGTCCAGAGTCCAGAAAACATGAAATGAAAAAACAATTTATATATTGGATTTCACGGCGCTCTAGTTTGGCAGCGCCTCTGCAGAGAAACAGACATGATGAAGCTTCTAGAAAATGATTTTCTGGAAATGTCCCTGGTTGTGATGGAGGCAGCGTAATAAAGTCAGAATGAGAATGATGGTCACATGTGGATGTGAGCTCCAGCAGACAGTCTTGGTATGGCTGCAAATAGTTTGTGTGTGAGTGTGTGTGTGTGTGTGTGAGTGTGTGTGAGAGAAAGAGAGAGTGTGTGAAGCTGTGCGTGAGAGAGAGAGAGAGTGTGTGTGAGAG
>NW_015653660.1:152796-155296 GCF_001515625.1 Sinocyclocheilus rhinocerous
CATATGTGTGTGTGTGTGTGTGTGTGTGTGTGTGTGTGTTGGGAGGGCAGGGAGCGAGCGGGGGCCGGGTTCCGGTGGCTTCACCTGCTCTCGTCTGTCCAGCAGCACTGCATTAACACACACAGCAAGCGTTCGCTCTGATCTGCGCAGGTGATCCGAGAGCGCCTGAAAACAGCAGATGGTTTGACTTGGACTCACACATGATCTGATGACCTGCACACACACACACACCCACACTCACTCACTCATTCACACACACACACACACACACACACACCCACACATACACACACACACACACACACATAAATGCGCACACACACACACACACACACCCACACATACACACACACACACACACACATAAATGCGCACACACACACACACACACACCCACACATACACACACACACACACACACATAAATGCGCACACACACACACACACACACCCACACATACACACACACACACACACACATAAATGCGCACACACACACACACACACACCCACACATACACACACACACACACACACATAAATGCGCACACACACACACACACACACATAAACGCACACGCACGCACATACACTCAAGCACACACACACACACACACACATAAACGCGCACACACACACACACACACACATGCCTGAGGATATGCGCTGTTTATTTGCTCCACACACTCGTGCTGGTTCAGTGGAGTCATTTAGAGAGACTCGTTTAGTGCTGCAGAACAAACAGCTCAAGACACATTTCTGATTATTATCAATGTTGGAAACAGTCGTGCTGCACAATATTTTTGTGGAAACTGTGATACATTTTATATTTCAGGATTCACAGATGAACAGAAAGTTCAGAAGAACAGCATTTATTTGAAATAGAAATCTACTGTAACATTATAAACGTCTCTACTGTCACTTTTGATCAATTTAATGAGTCCTTGATGAATAAAAATATTGATTTCTTTCAAAATAACAAATCTCACAATGAACGCAATGAATGTGACCCAGACTGAATGTGTTTGACTGATGATTAAAAATCATTCAGAAAGCTAAATATGATTCTTATTCAGGAGTGAAATCATATTTTTGTGTTTGTAGTGAAGTGATCATAACTCTCTTGATATTAAATGGGAGAGGTGTGTGAGATTTATTTTGTCAGAGCATGATGGTAGTTTGTTTCTCATCCTGCATTGCAAAGCTAATGGAGCGCTAAAGTCCTAAAGTCTGAATCAGCAAACTCCAGATCAGTGCAGCTTCAGAGGATCAGCAGATCTGAGATCAGAGATCGTGCCACTGATTTCTGTGCTTTGTGTAAGCTCTTCAGAAGTGATCTGGAAACACATCTCAGACTGTAGAGTCTCTCTGATGCTGTAGAAGCAAGGCATTGTGGGACTGAATGACTGTACTTCAGTGCAGCCTCTGAGCGGAGCCTGTTGCCATGACGACGCCTGCCCGC
The DNA here is from genome assembly GCF_001515625.1 of Sinocyclocheilus rhinocerous. NCBI lineage: Eukaryota > Metazoa > Chordata > Actinopteri > Cypriniformes > Cyprinidae > Sinocyclocheilus > Sinocyclocheilus rhinocerous. Next base: position 154,259 of record NW_015653660.1, read on the forward strand.
AGCGCTGTGTGATTGACACTTGCTCCGACCAATCAGAGCGCAGGATTCAGCGGCTGAAGGTGAACGTGACACGCGGCTCGTTCCTGACGCTTCTCTTTCTCTCTCTCATTCTTTTTTTCCATGAAGTCTGCGGCTCGTAAAATAAGTCTCCAGGCGAAGCTGCAGCACTATTTCACAGCACACTGACCCTGTCGGCTTGTAAAGGCGGTTAAACATTGTTGAAATATTTGTTTACAAGGTTCAGTGCAGTTTAATTTTCTTCTGATCAACTTTTTTTAAATTCTTTGCTCGTCTCAGCAGTCTCTGTCTCTCTCTCGCTCTCTCTGCAGTAGATTGTGCTTCTTTACGGCCATTTTTTCTTTCACAATTTATTATTATTATTATTATTATTATTATTATTATTTGTGTTCATATCAGTATTATTTTGAGTATCACTGATATTGTTATTAATACTGAGTTTTTATTAATATTTATTCATGAAATAATTATTTTCATGAATACATTTGTATCTATTAATAAAAATTATTAATATTTATAATTTTGTATTATTATGTTTCAGGCCAGATCATGTAACTGATGGGGAAGTCCCCAGACTCGCTCTGAATGCGGGAACATGTTCGTCTGGTTGTAATATTATAGTTGCACTGAGTGGAAATTATGTTCTGTTGTTCTTCCGTGTTAAACAAAGCGCTGTTTCAAACTGACGCGTATTCTCTGAAGGTCATGATGTTTAATTATTCTGCAGTATGTTTTATTGGATCGCTGGCCTTCGCTGTGAGTGACAGCTTTAGAAAGCCCTGCTCCAGATGAAGACGTCTTCTGTGAGAACCCAGAAATGGCTTTCCTCGAGGGAGCGTTTGAGAGGAGCTCTGTGCTGACGCTTTCACTCCAGCGCTCACATTATTAATAATCTCGACAAGAAGTCGCTCGAGTCGGTGTTTTCCGCAGCGCTGCTGACCGCGTGATGAATCTTCCTCTGTTGTTTCCACTGGAAACATCGGCATCTTCTCTAAGTTTTATGGTGAGTTTAGCGTGCTA
>NW_015653660.1:160296-161676 GCF_001515625.1 Sinocyclocheilus rhinocerous
ATCAATGTAAAGTGTGCACTTGCGGTGTTCTGCTGCAGACGGATGTGTTGGCACTCATGAGTATGCGTACAGATCCTGTGTTTCTGTGCATGAACGTGCTCCGATCATTATATTATATTGATGAGGAATGATTTGCGGTCAGGTGGATGCAGCCTAACCGGTGAGCTCTGTACTGCAGCTGCAGGACCAAGCACATCCTCCTTAATGACAAAATGATAAGTCTTCCTCCATCTGTCACTCAATCAGTCGGCCAATCAGACGCTTGGTTTGCTGAAGCCAGCTTTGTGAATCGTTGTCTTAATTATTGGCAGGATGCTTGAGCTCCGCTGCAGTATGCAGGGCCGGATTTACCTCTTCTCCTGACATAGGCAAAACACATTTTTGGGCCCTAATATGTTAGGCCTAATATTACCACCCAAGAAAACACAAATATTTCTTAATCAGTGGAAACCGTTACAGTGTTTTCTATCGCAATAAGCGCTTGCGTTCAGTCAATAAAAATCGAATGTAACTCTTAATTTGTTTGAGAACCACGAAAGACCGTTCCATTAATAGGCGCGGCGACGTGGCCACATGGAGGCCTGAGCCATTGATATGCAGACGAATGCGGTTATTAGAGAGAGAGAGAGAGAGAGAGATTAAGCGCGTGTGAATACGTGCGTCTGTGCGTCTCTCAGCAGTGTTCAGCAGCAGCGTCTACTAATAGCGAATCTTTAAGTTGAACTGCTTCAAGAACCTCGCTACTGAGAAATGTCATGTAGCTTTTCAGCTGCGAAACTATTCTACTGATAAATTCGCGGGGCAGCCGCAGCGTCTCCGCATGTGTGTGCTCGAGTGCGTGTCTGTACTGTGTGTGCGTCTGTGAGAGAGAACGGGAGAAAGAAAGCGTGATTTCCATACATAAAAAAGGTGGAAGACATGGAAATAGTTTGTCATTTTTTACCCTGTTGTTTGTTATATTTAAATGCTCAATGTCTGCTGGGGTTTTGGTTCTCTTACTGTTGTAGATAGCCCATAGTATAACAAAAATATTATATATCTCTTCATTGTGTTTGGGCCCCCCCTGGACGAGCGAACATAGGCACGTGCCTAGAATGTCTATGCGTAAATCTGGCCCTGGCAGTTTGAATAATAATAACAGGAATGCACACTTATACGAGCGAGGGATGTGAAAGTGTCTTCCGCTCTATTATTAGTCTGTTGACTGCAGCACACGGCCGCTGTGGTAATCTGTTGATGGCAGTGATGCGGGCGTCTGATTTGGCTGTGGATTCTGGACCGCTGTGTTTCTGTGAGACGTGTGAAAGCAACGGGACTCCCGTGTCGCTGTTGGCCGCGGCGTTTTCCCACACGCTCCCATATGGCCAATCAGACGGCAGC
>NW_015653661.1:0-970 GCF_001515625.1 Sinocyclocheilus rhinocerous
GTCGTCAAGCTTTCACCTGAGGATTGGACTAGTGAATGCCAAACCGCTTTCGAAACTTTAAATCAAGACCTACTGCACAGTGTGACTCTCGCTCACCCTGATTTCAGTCATTCCTTTATTCTCTCTGTTGATGCTTCGTTTGATGGCATAGGAGCTGTGTTATCTCAAGTACCTCCTGGTGAGAAAATTGCACGTCCAGTTGCTTTTGCAAGCAAAACACTCTCTAAGTCCCAGATGAACTACCCAGCACACAGACTCGAATTTCTGGCTTTAAAGTGGGCCATTTGTGACAAGTTTAGCCATTGGCTAAAAGGGAGACATTTCACAGCATGGTCTGATAATAATCCCTTGACCTATATTCTAACCAAACCCAGATTAGATGCGTGCGAACAGCGATGGGTGGCGAAGCTCGCTGCATACGATTTTGACCTGAATTACGTGCCAGTTCTTCGTGCCAGGTACGAAGAATGTTGTTGCAGACGCCTTAAGCAGAGAGCCCTTTGTTAAGTCTTGTGTCAGCCATCGTCTGTTGAAAGAACCATATGTTTCTCTTCTGGATGAGGTCAATGGTGTTGTTACCGGTACCGTCCAAGATGCCTTTCGTGTCTCTAACCACTGTCAGAATGTGCAGGCTACCAGCGATGGTGAAACTGAGAATGAGCCACAGGATGATGTGAACAACTCCTGTCCTGGATCTTTTGACGCTGCTGAAGTTTCTGCTGCGTTGAGTGTTCACTCTGGTGATGAGGTTAGTCTTTTGCCCGTAGCCAGTCCAACATCACTCCAGCTTCCTTCTGAAGACCCGTCTGTAGCAATCCCGTTTTCCAGACTTTCTGAAGACCTGTAGCAATCCCGTTTTCTAGACTCTCCAGTCTCCAAGAGCAGGACAATGTACTCAGAAGAGTCATCAACTATGTTCTGAGATGTAAACGTCCTTCAAAGAGTGAGAGAGCAAAGGAACCTAGATCTG
>NW_015653662.1:0-275 GCF_001515625.1 Sinocyclocheilus rhinocerous
TCCCCCCAAGTTCAGTGGCATCCACTTCACAACAGTGAAGGCGGCTGATGGTCCTGTCTTGCAGGCGGAGGTTGCAGTCCTACTGGCGAAGGATGCGATAGAGCCGGTCCCTCCAGCCGATATGAAGATGGGGTTTTACAGCTCCTACTTCATTGTACCCAAGAAAGGCGGTGGGTTACGACCAATCTTGGACCTGCGTGTCTTGAACCGGGCCCTTCACCGGTTACCGTTCAAGATGTTGACGCAGGAACGCATCTTCGGGTGCATCCGCCCCC
>NW_015653662.1:306-520 GCF_001515625.1 Sinocyclocheilus rhinocerous
GATTGGTTTGCAGCGATCGACCTGAAGGACGCGTACTTTCATGTGTCGATCCTTCCACACCACAGACTATTTCTGCGGTTTGCGTTCGAAGGATGGGCATATCAGTACAAGGTCCTGCCCTTCGGGCTGTCTCTGTCACCCCGTGTCTTCACGAAGGTTGTGGAGGTACCCCTTGTGCCCCTGAGAGAACAGGGCATTCGCATTCTCAACTACC
>NW_015653663.1:0-692 GCF_001515625.1 Sinocyclocheilus rhinocerous
CTTTCTTCAAACACACATTGACTCAATATTCACTCTCATTCCTCCGTCACACTCTCAGACTCTTTCCAGTCAGAAACAAATGGAGCTTTTATAACGTCTCTCATTGATGTCAAACACCTGCCCACACTAATTAAACCTCGTTAAGATCAACTCATTAACTAGCACTTCACTTAGTGATGGAGAAACACAGCTTTTCCAAACTCTCGATCAATTGAACTGAAATGATTCAGTGTTTGGAATCGCTGGCGATGTCTGCTGATCAAAACACTGGAAATGCAGGGAACATTCAGACCAAATATTAATATAAACTACAGCACAAACCAACTGCAAATGTTTCATGATATTAAATGTAATAGACAAATATATAATATTATTAAATATGAAGGTTGTAAAATGTGTTTTCTTGTTTTGTAGTGCTTGTTTTGTGTTTTATTGGGCAAACTAGATCAATTAGAAACTATTTAAATATAATTCTCCTTTTTCTATTATACACAGAAGTATTACATTTATGAAATCATTTAAAATCATCAGTTTAAACCGTTAGACGCTCATTCATGTGTCACCAGATCAACATTTATCATTCTGAAATGTGTGGAAAGTAAAGGTTGGAAACAGTGTGACGTAATGAAGCCTTGTTTGCTAAAATCATGATTTGTTGAGTTTAGATCTGAAGCACTGACTCCAGACTGAAA
>NW_015653664.1:0-177 GCF_001515625.1 Sinocyclocheilus rhinocerous
CTGAGAATAGATTATTGAAGTGGAGATCGCTAAACTGCAAGCTAAAACTAAAACCGCTGTTTTCAGAAAGCAAGCGCGTTTATCCACAGTGGAGAGAGAGCGCGCGTGCACATGGTTGCCAGGTTGACAAAGATAAGTAGCACATTTAGCAGATATTTCCGTATTGCGCAAGTGTAA
>NW_015653664.1:607-1878 GCF_001515625.1 Sinocyclocheilus rhinocerous
AAACAAAGTCACCTACATCTTGGATGCCCTGGGGGTAAGCAGATAAACATAAAATTTCATTTTTGGGTGAACTATCCCTTTAACTCCTTCTAGAGCTTTAAAGGGATAGTTCACCCAAAAATGTAAATTCGGTCATTAATTACTCACCCTAATGTCATTCCAAACCCGTAAGACCTTCGTTCATCTTCGGAACACACACGGAGGAAAATAATTGTTGAATTGGTCGGAGAGCTCTCGGATTTCATCGGTGGCCGTGGGTTTTGTGAAGTTAGGCTTTTATTGTCATTACATTACACTGTAGGGGACATTTTATTTTTGTTAACAAAATAAATAAAATAAAATGACATGAAAAGACATGTATAGGCAAAATCAATTGAGTTTTTTTTTTTGGCAAAATCAATTGAGGTTTTTTTTTTCTTTTTTTTTTTTCTTCACCAATCAATTTTTAGGTTTCAGGGTTTTCGTTAACCAAACTTTGTATAAAGATGATTCTCAACTATGTTATGGAAGATAAAACAAAATGCTATGCTTGGTTCTCATGAGGATATTTTGTTTTCTTTTAACATTAAATCAGAATGCATTAAATATCACACATGCATGTAATCTATTCTGTATTTCCATCACAGGTTTGGTCTTAAATTTCACGAAAGGTGGTATTAAAAAGGTCTGTAGACAGACACCCTGATATAATTCTCAATTCCCCCCCCTCTTTCCTCAGAATTGTATTGTATAAACACAGTTGCAAGAAAATGCCAGAATTGTGAGCTGACATTTTTCCTGTCAGAATTTGACAATTGCAACTTTTTATCTCACAATTTTGAGAAGTCACTGGCACTCTTGCATTCAAATACAGCGCCACTTTATATCTGATTTCAAATGAGCAGAAATCTGTAAGAAATGTTATGATACATAGATAAAATAAATGATGAAAATTAGCTGTTATGTCGGAGCAATAGCCTAGCCTTGTGACCCACGTTCTGACATATATTACAGCTGTGCACAAGGTGACGGCGCGGGCCATCAGCAGAAAAAGAAAAGAAATAAAACAGTAAACAGCCAAAGGACGTGACTTAGTATAGGAGATGGATCGGTTTTTGAAAGGAAAGAGAAAAGCCATAGATGAAGTCACATAGACCCAGGCAGGTGCTGGTCATTCAAAAGCTAAATGCAGAAAATATGACGAGGCACTGGACGTGACAAAGCGACCATTGCAAATCATTTGAACTTTGTCAGTACGTCATAAATAGAACAAGGCATCAGTTTAATGTCGG
>NW_015653665.1:0-781 GCF_001515625.1 Sinocyclocheilus rhinocerous
TTGTCTCCAGCCGTGTTAATTTAGTTTTATCATTTGTGCTCCTTTTATAAGCCTGTCTCCGATGTCCATTCGGTGTCCGGTATAAGTATTATGTTGAAGAAGAATTATATGGACCATCCAACGACCGAAAGTCTGCATTATGTCGAAGGAGAATTATATCGACCATCCAACGACCGAAAGAACGTATTATGTCGAAGGAGAATTATATCGACCATCCAAGAACAGGCATTGATGAACCGAATTTATAATAATACTGCGACATTTAACATGACAACTGAAAGACTAAAATAAGGTCTGTCGTAAACACAACTTGATGATACTTGAACGTTCTGTTCTTCAACATAAACTGCACACACTAACAGCCCAAATGGTCTTATGTCGAGGAAGAATTAGAGGAAATGTATTAACCATCCAAGAACAGGCTTTGATGGATCAGATGTGTAATGATACTGTAATATGACGGCTCCAAAATAGCTTCTTGCTTTATAGTTCTTAGATGGGTAATGATACTGTAATATGACGGCTCCAAAATAGCTTCTTGCTTTATAGTTCTTATTTTAATAATAACTTTTATTGTAAATTTTACTGCATTATCAAATAAAAACATCTAAATGGTATCATTCTTTGTAGTGTGCATTTTGTTGTTCATAATTGTGTGTGACACTTCTCTAGTGCAATCCAGTTGACTGTGGTTGTCTGTTTTTCGTATTTTTGGGTTGAAACTTTGAAGGGACTACAGAAACTACAGCTATTTGAGCAAACTTTAATGTGGCTGAAATAA
>NW_015653666.1:0-181 GCF_001515625.1 Sinocyclocheilus rhinocerous
ATGATTTTGTTGTCCTCTCGCTTCTTAAAAAAAGAAAAAGAAAGGGAATATTGGGTTCATCCCATCCTGAGATATAGAGAGGATGGAGAGTTCCCCCTCAGGAGCAGCGGGATTATCCCGGGCGTTTCAAAGTTTACTTCAGGATGTCAGTGGCTCAGTTTGACGCTTTTGCTAGCGAGCG
>NW_015653666.1:253-533 GCF_001515625.1 Sinocyclocheilus rhinocerous
TATTAAAAAGAAGACCACCAATTTCTGTGAACTCAGTGTACAAGGATCTATATACAGTGCTTTGTGTGAAGTGGATGAACTTGACAATCGCCATTCTGGATTTTGGCGTTCGCTTGTACGGTGGCTCTGAACTGTCAAAACACCTCTCAAAATGCTTGCTACAGATGCGAAAAACTAAAAAAATCGGACCCGATCCGAATTTTTTTATGACGGACGAATATTTTGGAGGCAGTGTGTAAAACGTGATTGACATGACATGAGGTCGTATTTATTTTTTAAC
>NW_015653667.1:0-154 GCF_001515625.1 Sinocyclocheilus rhinocerous
TAGGCCTATACATCTATATGGTAACACTATACAATAATATTTCATGAATGTTAGCTAATGTATTAAAGGGATAGTTCACCCAAAAATGAAAATTTTATATTTATCTGCTTACCCCCAGGGCATCCAAGATGTAGGTGACTTTGTTTCTTCAGTA
>NW_015653667.1:361-529 GCF_001515625.1 Sinocyclocheilus rhinocerous
ACGATCGGTCTGTGCAAGAAACTGAACAGTATTTATATTGTTTTTTACCTCTGATTCACTGCAACGTCCGAACTGTCCTGAGCGTGTTCGCGTCTTCTTCAGCCGGTGCGTGACGCATCTTCGACACATCAATGTATCATCACGAGCCGCAGGGTTTAATTTGGTTTT
>NW_015653668.1:0-690 GCF_001515625.1 Sinocyclocheilus rhinocerous
TATCTCACAGTGTTATAAATACTCCATGTGTGTCAGAGAAGACATCTGTCTATACTACTCATCAGTTGTAAATGTTTTGCTCATCATTCGTAGATCTTTCACCCCAGTGTGTACACACACACAACCTGTAACCGGCAGGTTTGTAAAACATTTACAACTGATGAGTAGTTTACACTTTAGATTAGGGGATGCAGAAAGCTTTGTAAATGATTTATTGTGTTTACACAGCAGGTTTTGAACACTTTGTAGTGTGTACTGCAGTGTAAGGGCTGACTGGTGAGGGTTAGACAGATGTCTTCTCTGACACACGTGGAGTATTTTAACGCTGTTCACTTGAGTGGAGGGTAAAACCGGTTCATGTTATCACTAGATCTCACGCACTCCACACAGAACACAAGTCTGTGCTGATGAGAGAAAGGGTTTAACACAACCCCCTGGAATCCCGACTGTCAGTCATTTACACATGTTTATTCACTTGACAGCAAATAATTTATTATTCTTTAAAAAAAAAATAGTTTTAGCATAATTGCATTTTTGTGCTTTTTAACAGACCAGCTTACAGCTTTAACGAAACATTTACTAATGGTTTAATCATCATTTGTTCATGATTAGCAAATGTTTATTGAGATAATAGTACAATGTTGACATTTCAATGATTTATAAGTGATTAATAATATATTAACTAGTAAC
>NW_015653668.1:774-920 GCF_001515625.1 Sinocyclocheilus rhinocerous
TATTTCATGATGCTATTTTTTTAAGCTAACTTGCAACAGATATGTAAATCGTTAGCATATTACTTAATCATTTGTGAATGTAAAGTCATGTTTTGTAAATTATTAGTTCATCATTATCTAATCACTTGTAAATTATTTATAACTTA
>NW_015653669.1:0-233 GCF_001515625.1 Sinocyclocheilus rhinocerous
AAAAAAAAAAAAAGAAGTAAACTGATTTGTTGTTGATTTTGGCTAATTTGCGTTTCCACACAGAAATTCATGTTTAGTGAAGCTCCTCCCACAACAATCACATCATCAGTGAAGCTCCTCCCACTGCAATTCACCAATAAATGCTGGAATATAGGCCTACCCATCAGTTTACAGATGATGTGCAGTCGAGCATCAAAGCATCAGGAAGAGCTGAAATCTGCAAAGACTGAGTT
>NW_015653669.1:336-628 GCF_001515625.1 Sinocyclocheilus rhinocerous
ACACTGAAGAACTAACAGGTTGGTGTTTATTCTTCATTCATTCATGATGCTGAAGAACAGTCATGTTAGAAAGATTAGAGCACTTCAGCACATTTAGATAAACAGTTAAACTAAGAAATGGTACAAAATGGTCTTGAAATTTCGATCGGATTGAAGGGGGTGGTTTATTCCTTTTCTAATACGATTGAGAGTGCATGTAAACACTCGATCGGATTGAACCCCGAAACTGAAAGGACTGCGCATGTGCAATGATGCAGAAATAGCGTAATGACATATGACACGCGGAACGAGC
>NW_015653669.1:1027-1165 GCF_001515625.1 Sinocyclocheilus rhinocerous
AGTGTAGGAGAATGGTTATTATGTGCAAACAGTGAGAAATTCTATATTTGTGCAGTGTGCGCATGTAAAAAAAAAAAGCTTGTGACATATAACCGCGCACATCAACCCAATCACTTTATTTAGTGTTCATGTAAACAC
>NW_015653670.1:0-1022 GCF_001515625.1 Sinocyclocheilus rhinocerous
CTTTATAAACCGTAATCTCTAGCTTCCGCTAACTGTCGTACGCACATTCACAACAGAGTGGCGTTCCAGCGGATGATAGCTGTAGCGTAAACTCCGGTGAGAATATGCTAGTCTCTCAAGGACTAAGTTTTGTTTACAACAAAAGAAAACCAGTCTCCTCTTGGCTTATATCGAAATCCTATGACAATTTTCTTTACAAATCCTCATTTTGTACTTCTAATTTATGACCAGTGTTTTGTTTTTGTTTGATGCATGCACGACAGTTAGCAGAAGATAGAGATTACGGTTTATAAAGTTCACTTCAGAAGGCCTTTATTAACCCACCGGAGCCATGTGGAGTACTTTTTATGATGGAATGGATGCACTTCATTTTGCTTCAAAATCTAGACCATTACCCACTGCCATTATAAAACTTGGAACAGCCAGGATATTTTTAAATACAACTTTGATTATATTCGTCTGAAATAAGAAAGTCATATACACCTAGTATGCCTTGAGGGTGAGTAAATCGTTGTCAGGGTCTGGCGTCTGGTGTTCTCCCTCTCACCACCAGAGGTCACCATTTCCCATCCTCCCGGACTCCGTTTCCGTTACCTTGACTCCACACACCTGTGCACACACACACACAGCTGTTGCCCATCCGGAACTCCGTCACCTTGACTCCACACACCTGTGCACACACTCACTCACACACAGCTGTGGCCCATCCTGAGGGCTATTTATGCGCCTTCCCCACGCCACTCTGGGCGGATTATTAATAATTGTTTGTACGGATCCCCACGCCCCTCTGAGCGGATTATTAATAATTGTTTGTACGGGACTGATGCAAGCCCTGCGTGGCTGTATTGTGTCAGAGTCTTCTGTTCCTTGCCTGTGTCTCAGAGTAGTAGCTGTGTTTGTGTTTTCTGTTTTGACTTTGTTTTCCCCTTGTTTTCCCCTGCAGTCAAATAAACCTGCATTTGGACCCAGAACCCTACTTACACGGTGTTTTTCCTAACCGCGCCGTGACAGAATAATCCGCC
>NW_015653671.1:0-1325 GCF_001515625.1 Sinocyclocheilus rhinocerous
CCCATTTGCTTTTCACATTAAAAACCTATTATTCTTCCCAAATCCACATATGACTGCGAGCAATTTGCACCTTTGTCCACATAATAAAATACCCTGTAAAGTGTCACAGTTCACAGACAGAAACAAAGACAACAGCATGTACATAGGGAAAGGATATTTTAAATTGACGTATCTTGATTGAAATCTAGAGTTTGGATTTTCTAAATGTCCTTTTCCCTTTGCAGAGGCAATTTCCTTTGGAAATTGTCGGTAGTAAATATGGTTAATGTGCTGTGCCTGCACTTCGCTCACATGGAGAGCTGAGGAAGGCTGACATGAGTTATCTGTATGATTCTTGCGAAAACTGAGATAGGAATCCCTCCATCGTAAACTAGATTGTAGTATGATGTACAATTGCCCTGAAGGGACAAACTCACCAGGAACACCCCCCACAGAAGGGATTCAACATATGGATCATGGTGCAAAACAGAAGGGTCTCTAACTAAATATCATATAACTTATAGATTTAACTAGAATGCTAAATGGGTATTAAATATTATAGACCTCCTTTGGTTAAAACAAATTTTAATGATAAAGGCATAGTTAGAAAATAATTAAAAATATATATTAGGTTGATGTTTTGAGATGTTGTGAAAATAAATCTGCATTGTTAATCATTTTGATCTTTTATTTAAAAAATTCACATAAATCTAACCTTTCATTGGAGAATAAGAATTTAAAATGGGGGAAATATCATTATGACAAATGTTTTTCTCTAATAGACATTGGACACAATTAACGGCACCCTTTTATTCAATGCTTTTTGAAACCTCCATTTGGCAAAATAACAGCTCTGAGTTTTCTCCTACAATGCCTGATGAGGTTAGAGAGCACCTGACAAGAGATCAGAGACCATTCCTTCATCCAGAATCTCTCCAGACCCTTCAGATTCCCAGCTCCATGATGGTGCTTCTCCTCTTCAGTTCACCACACTCATTTTCTATAGGGTTCAGCTCAGGTCAGGGAACTGGAATGGCCATAGCAGAAGCTTGGTTTTGTGCCCAGTGACCCATTTTTGTGTTGTTTTTAAGGTGTGTTTTTGGATTATTTTCCGGTTGGAAGATCCAAACATGGCCCATTATAAGATTTCTAACAGAGTCAGTCACTTTTTGATGATTTATCTGTTGGTATTTGATAGAATCAAAGATGCCATGTATCTAAACAAGATGTCCAGGAAAATATTTGATAACAGAGTCAGTCACTTTTGATTTTTTATCTGTTGGTATTTGATAGAATCAAAAATGCCGTGTGTCTAAACAAGATGTCCAGGACCTCCAGCAGAAATA
>NW_015653672.1:0-531 GCF_001515625.1 Sinocyclocheilus rhinocerous
CGACAATATCGTGTCTTTTTTTATTTAAATCTAGCTTTATTCGCACTGGCCCATGGAAACCTCTATGAACACACTTGACTTGACTTGACCAAAAAAATCGTGGGGGACGAATTTACGTGTTATTAAAAAGTGTTTATGTATTCTACACTCATGGCGCGCACACACATTAGGATAGGTTAGATTCCTGCCTCCGTTGCGAGTCCCTATCAAGCACTTTACACTGGCTGCTCGCTGTCCCTGCGTGATAGTACTCGGTATAGTATTAAAAAAACATTCTGTCGGCCCACCCCTGGCTCTTCCGTTATGCCCGATTACCAATCCAGCCCTGCTTGGTATGTTGTCAAAGTCAGTGCTATACAATGTAAACAGTATAAAATAAATCCAGTAAGCAAGTAGACAAAAATGTCAATCAGAAATCAGAATCACTAACAACAATCCTGAGTTATTTACAAGACTTTCAGACCAGAACTGATGAGTTATACGGAGTTACTCCTCCAGCATCTTGCACCAATCACTGCAAAACCCTGGATG
>NW_015653673.1:0-329 GCF_001515625.1 Sinocyclocheilus rhinocerous
GATACTGCTTTCTGTGATCGGCGATCGGTGATCGGCCTCAAAAATTCTGATCGGAGCACCCCTATTAAAAATTGTCCTGGCTATTCCAAGCTTTCATTCAATCATTGCAGTCAACGGGTGTAGCAGTGCTTCAGTCCAAAAGAAGTCAAATAAAAAGCGCCCATCCATAAAAAAAGTGTCTCACACGGCTCCGGGGGGTGAACAAAGGCCTCCTGTAGCGAATCGATGCATTTTTGTAAGAAAAATATCCGGTCCCACTTTATATTAAGTGGCCTTAACTACTATGTACTTGCATCAAAAAATAAGTACAATGTACTTATTGTGTTCAT
>NW_015653673.1:743-2062 GCF_001515625.1 Sinocyclocheilus rhinocerous
CTTGCGCTCACTGTTGTAAATGGAAGCAGTTCCGGGCGGATGACCTATGAGGTCAGCGTTGCGCATGCGCCGGTGAGTCTCGTGAAAACCAACGTTTGTTTACAGGATCAAAGGAAGCAAAGTTTCCTTACTTTAGCAAAGGAAAACCAGTCTCCTCTTGGCTTATATCGAAATCCTCTGACATTCATCTTTACAAATCCTTGTTTTGTACTTATAATTAGTGACCATAATAGCAATATGATGCATCTTATGTCAAAAATGATTTATGACCCTTGATTGATGGCTTTGACCTTTGTGACCTTTCCCCTCCCCCCACGGGGCCCCCCCACGTCACGACCACCCGCATCGTGGCCACCCAACGTTGTGTTGACCCCGGTGACCTATCCAGATGTGAAAACCGGCATATGTGAAATTCCGACGTCAACCTATGACCTCCGGGGATGAAAAATTATGTTTGTACAGATGTTTGACCGTTTTCAGAGGATGGCAGGTGATAAATGAAGACCTAAGGAATGTTTTTGAAGATTTAATGGTCCGTTCCCACATCCGGGGGTTTGCCTCATCTGGGGTCCGAGTGTCCAGTTGCATTCCGAGGCAGGGCATTTTTGCTCTCTCTCTGCATGGGAGATGTGAGAAAGATATTGGATTTAAGGTCAATAAAAGAATAAGTAGACAATTCTAACAGATCATGAGAACATATCATAATATGTGTGACCACACATATAATCTGATGGTTGTATAAAATAATTTAAATAAAATATGTAACATGACTAATAATGAAATTGGGGATAAAACAATAAATAAATAAATAAAACTACCCTTACATTTTTCCAGGAGAAAGATTTCCTCCTAGTGCAGGAATGACCGTTCCGTGAATGAAATGTTTCCCAAAATTGTGTTTAGTTTAAGCTGGAAAAGCTCTCTCTCTCTCTCTCTCTCTCTCTCTCACTCTCTCCCTGTCACACACACACACGCACGTGCACACACACACACACACACCAATTACCAACACTTACCAATTCAAACACATTCGTCCACATGGTCTCTAAGCCAAACATTCTCTAAAACTCACTTTCATGTGAAAACCGGCATATGTGAAATTCCGACGTCAACCTATGACCTCCGGGGATGACATATGATGTTTGTACAGATGTTTGACCATTTCAGAGAATGGCAGGCGATAAATTAAGTCCTGAGGAATGTTTACGTAGATTTTAATGCTCCGTCCCCACATCCGGGGTGTTTGCCCCATCTGGGGTCCGCGTGTCCGGTTACATTCCAAGGCAGGGCATTTTTGCTCTCTCTCTCTCTCTCTCTCT
>NW_015653674.1:0-815 GCF_001515625.1 Sinocyclocheilus rhinocerous
GCATATTAAAAACACCACATAGACAAATAAACAACATTAAAAAAACTTGATTTTCACCGCAGCGGGACTTAAAGGAAATTGACCAGTTTAAACTGAAAATCAAATTTAAATATCTTATTATTGCTAAATAAATTAAATTCATGTAGCTAAAATGTTAGTATACTTGATATATGCTATGATTTCAGAACCATTCAAACAATATGTTTTGTTCAAATTAATTAGTATTAATGTGATGATTATGAATACATGTTTATGCTAATTCAAGTATGGTCATTTTCAACTTAAATGTATTTTTGTCAAAAAAAAATTTGTTATTGCCAATTATTTGGAATTATTGGCAGCCTTGGTAAATATGATCAAAGAAGGCTGTGAAAATAAATCTGCATTGTTAATCATTTTGATCTTTTATTTAAACAATTCACATAAATCTAACCTTTCATTGGAGAATAATCATTTAAAATGGGGGGAAATATCATTATGACATAAATGCTTTTCTCAAATACACATTGGACACAATTATTGGTACCCCTAGAAATTCTTATGAGTAAAATATCTGTGAAGTATATTCCCATTCATATTTACAATTTTGAGCATACCAGGGTGATTATGAACATGAAATTATCCAGCCATGGCTTCCTGTTTCACAGGAATATAAATAGGAGGGAAAACAAAGGCCAAATTCCCTTAATCATCCATCACAATGAGAAAAACCAAAGAATATATTTCTGATGTGCAGCAAATGATAATTGAGCTTCACAAATTAGAAAGTAACTTTAAGAAAAGAGCTAGAGCAGTGACAATTCCCATTTCCACCA
>NW_015653675.1:0-835 GCF_001515625.1 Sinocyclocheilus rhinocerous
TCAGACATGGGTCACGACGAGGCGTTCCCCATAGTGACCCCTAGATGACGCAGTTCGAAGTTACCTACTCAGGGAACCATGGTTACATAAGTAACCTGAGACGATTTCACTGATGAAGTGAAAATAAATCTATTGTAATCTAATTCATAAGGAAAGGTAACATTTTTTAAAACAGTTCATTGAAACATAATGTTCAAAGAAGTCATTAAGAAATGTAGGTATTATTTCATTCTCATAACTGGAAAACAGCATTACAAAATCCCAGGTTTTCCAGGATGGTTGGGAAGCCTGATTGTTTTCTCATCAGGTTTTTTGAGTAGGCGTTGCCTGTCTTGTGTTCTTGGAGAAAATGCCACTGATACAATCGTACTACAGTATAGATGGGAAATATCTGCTAGCTATAGTTATGAAACACCTATTTTTCCACATATTTGAGCCTAGTGATTGAGTGAATGTGAAAGTCAAACCTCAGTATGTTCAGTCGACAGTGTGAACTCTTCAGTCCATCAGAGAGCAGCTTCACTCCTGAATCCTGCAGGTCATTGTTACTCAGGTCCAGCTCTGTCAGATGAGAGTTTGATGATTGTAGAGCAGAAGACGCAGTTTCACAGCATGCTTCATCAAGACCACAGCCAGCAAATCTGACAAAACAACGTTTATAGACAGATTATTTTATGATGTTCAGTCATTCTGCAATAACTTACTGTACCCTTCATAATCCGGACAGGAAAATATTTCACATAGTATTTTGATATTTAATTATTTAGTGAAGTAGAATAAAACAGCAGTGAGTGAAATTACTCACAGGGCTTTTCTGCAGCATCTCACAGCTGGA
>NW_015653676.1:0-428 GCF_001515625.1 Sinocyclocheilus rhinocerous
AAAACTGTCAAAAAGTTGTGCACTGTTCTGCATCGCTCACTTGAATAGCTAAAGATATATATATATATATATATATTAGGGGTGGGCGATATGACCAAAATCTTGTATCACGATATGAATAACTTTATATCACGATAACGATATATATATAACGATATCGTTATTTTTTCTTTTAATAAGGTTTTTATATTAAAATGGTTGATACCTTGGGTTGCAAAAAGGTGGAAAATTTCCAGTAAATTTGGGAAACATTCCAGAAATTTTGGAAACTTTCCAGGATTATTTGGAATATTCCATGGAATTTTGGAAAGTTTCCGGAAATTTTCCACCCCTTTGCAACCTTATTGATACCATAGACTTTTCATAATTCTTGTCACCAATGTCGATATCAAACTAATACAAGAAAACATTAATAAAAAAAAAAACTC
>NW_015653676.1:670-1013 GCF_001515625.1 Sinocyclocheilus rhinocerous
ATTAATTATGATTAATTACAATTATTTATATCAGCTGCCAGTAGTAACTAGCAGAATTAAATTGCCCTCAACTAATCTGTTTGTCCAGCGAACATTCAGTGTAAGTTCATATCAACTCTAGGAAATGATATTTCGTGGCCACAGAAAATACCTTCATACAGTATTAATGCATTAGAGCAGGGGTGCCCAACCCTGCTCCTAGCGATCGACTGTCCTAAAAAGTTTAACTCCAACTCTAATCAAAGACACTTGCCTTTAATGTTTAAGTGACCCTGAAGACCCTAATTAGTTGCTTCACGTGTGTTTAATTAGGGTTGGAGCTGAACTTTGCAGGACAGTCGAT
>NW_015653677.1:0-3087 GCF_001515625.1 Sinocyclocheilus rhinocerous
CTCAGGGAACCATGGTTACATAAGTAACCTGAGACGTTTTTATTCTTCATATAAAGTCTTCACATTCTTTATATAAAATCTAAAAATACAAATTTAAAACCATTAATGTACAAATTTGAACAAATTTTAAATTTAAATCTTTTAAATGGTAAAAATTTTAATTTGTTTTTGTTTTTTTACATTTTCATCCTACAAATAAAATAATCATTTTTCAAACAAAGAGGGTGTTGTTAAAAAAAATTCAAATATTTTTTTTTACATTTTCAATTTTTTTTTGTTTTCAAACTTCAAGAAGAAAAGTTGATTAAAAATTGAAACCATTAATGTGTGCAAATTTTTTTAACATTTTTTGTTTTTACATTTTCATTTGGCAAATTTTTTGGAAGTTTTCAAACTTCAAGAAAAAGTTACAATTTGAACATTTTAAATGTGTGCATATTTTAACTTTTTTTTTTTGTTTGTTTTTATATTTACATTTAGCTCATTTTTTAACCGTTTTCAAACAAAGAAAAAAGTTATTGTTAAAAAATCAGTTTTTACTGAAGCTTAACATCAAAATTCAAACTTTACCCAACTATATATATATATATATTCACATTTCAAGCCCCAGCTTCCATCTGACAGAACCTGTCAAATAGATGTTTATTATAATGGAAAATCAAGAACAAATGAAACACTTTTTTTTGCATGTTTTCTCACATCAGCATCCGAGCAGTCGATGAATCGTCCGAACTCTTCCAGTGTATAAACTCTCCTACAATCAGGTGGCATCGACCAACTGGTATTTGAGCCTCTCCTCGGTGCAATATTAATATCTGTGTTTGAATAAAAAATGAAAGAAAAAAGGAACAATGCTACTTAAGCTACAAACTCAGTTGATGTCATTGTCGACTGTTTCTGTTTGAGTTTTTCTTCCAGCACGTTCTGTTTGTGTGTTTGTGAGCTGATGTTTACCACATTACATTTGACCATCGCTCGAGGCGTCAGTGTTTCTGTCTGCGTCATGCTCACAGGTTTATTTTGGGTTGATTTTCTTGGTTTTCACTATCTTCAGATGGTAGCGTTGTGCTCTTTGCTCTTCAATAAATGAGCTCGATTCATTCATGTTAACAACTGTGCAATTGTTTTTTTCTTTACTAAAGAACGATCCTCATTTCACTCAAGTGTCAAACAGTGTTTGTTCACTTATGAAAGTGTGAAAATCACTGAACTCAGACGCAGAGAATCACATTCAATATCATCCACAAACAAATGCAAGTCTTCAACACTACAGGTGTTGAAAAAAGAAAAGAAATTTAAGATTGAAGTTTGAAATTCTACATTTGACTTAAAGTACGCTTTAAAGGGTCGGGTCAGCAAGAAAAATTACTGTTAAAAAATTTGAAATCGTTAATGTGTGCAAATTTTAACTTACATTTGTTGAATGAAAATCTAAAAAAAAAAAAATTCAAATTTTAAAGAATATATTTAAAGAAAAAAATTTGAAACCATTAATGTGCAAATTTTAACCATCAATTTTTTATATATATATATATTTTCATTCAACAAATGAAAAAAAATTTCAAACTTCAAGATGAAACATTTAAAAAAAAAAATTAAAAAATTTAAATGTTACATTTTAACTTTTTTCGTTTCATTCAACAAATAAAAGAATAATTTTTCAAACTTCAAGAATGTTATTGTTAAGAAGTTGAATCAGTTAATGTGTGCAAATTTTACAAAAGCCACAGTAAAGACATTTATAATGTTTCAAATAAATGCTGTCCTTTTGAACTTTCTATTCATCTGTGAATCCTGAAAAACAAAACGCATCACTGTTTCCACACAAATATTGGTATTGATAATCAGAAATGTTTCTCGAGCAGCAAATCAGCATATTATACTGATTTCTGAAGATCATGTGACACTGAAGACTGGAGTAATGATGCTGAAAATTCAGCTTTGATCACAGAAATAAATTACAGTGTAACATATATTCACATAGAAAACAGCTGTTTTACATTAGAATAATATTTAACTATTTTTACTGTATTTTGGATCAAATAAATGCAGCCTTGGTGAGCAGAAGAAGAGACTTTAAAAAACATAAAAATCTCACTGACTCCAAACGTTTGAATGCACATTGAGAGAATGGAGAAGCAAAGACCAAAACCTAAACTCACCCACAACTTTATTACGTTTTATTTAATTCTTAAATGCAAGTCTATTGTATAGTTCTATAACACACGAAACGGCCAGCTTTCCTCTGGTAAGTGGCTTATATTGGTGTGATTTGAGTCAAACATCTTTCTCTGCTGGCTAACAGGCGTTCACGCTTGCGTCTTATCGGCTGATATTTAGCTTTTCATTACTTGTGAGGAGGATCAGGGCCGTCAGATAAAGTGTGACATTCAGA
The DNA here is from genome assembly GCF_001515625.1 of Sinocyclocheilus rhinocerous. Taxonomy (NCBI): domain Eukaryota; kingdom Metazoa; phylum Chordata; class Actinopteri; order Cypriniformes; family Cyprinidae; genus Sinocyclocheilus; species Sinocyclocheilus rhinocerous. The sequence goes on from NW_015653677.1 coordinate 2,396, forward strand.
GATGTTGGCCTTCACGTGTCGTGGAGCCTCAGACGTCAGTCAAAGTCGATGCTGACAGCCGCCACTGAAGAGCTTCGTGTTAAAACAGCTGGAAAAGGGCATATAAATCCATCCAAACAGCAGCTCAGAGAAGATTCACGCTCAAACCTGAACTCCAGTTCATGCCGTGTCAATACGTTTCTTTCAAAGCACCAAGAAACAAAGTTTTCAAAGAAATAAACACTTTTATCAAATCAGTTTAAATTTAAAAAAAAGGTCAAACAGTAGTTCTCAACTGGGTTTTCTTCAAAAGTCAAGAGATAAACTAAAATGTCCTTAAACTTCAAGAAAAGTTATTGTTAAAAAATGTAAACCATTAATGTGTACAAATTTCAACTTTGTTTACGCTTTCATTCAACAAATGAAAGCCAGTTTTTATTCTTCATATAAAGTCTTCACATTCTTTATATAAAATCTAAAAATACAAATTTTAACAAATTTTAAATTTACAATTTTTAAATGGTAAAAAATGTTATTTTGAATTTTTTTTTCATTTTCATCCTACAAATAATATAGGAAACTTTTTTTCAACTTTGAAAACTGAAACTTTGTTTCAAACAAAGAGGGTGTTGTTAAAAAAATGTAAATCATTAATGTGTGCGAATGTATTTTTTTTACATTTTCAATTTTTTTTAGTTTTCAAACTTCAAGAA
>NW_015653678.1:0-1200 GCF_001515625.1 Sinocyclocheilus rhinocerous
AAACTGTCCTAAAAGAAGAGAAAAAGGAAAGAAAATTATTAAGACTTCAAAAAAAAAAAAAAAATTCTGGATCATCAAGTTTGCCTAAAACATTTGTGGACATATCTTGCTACAAAATAAATAAATAATAAAAATAAAAAATGAAATAAAATAAAAATACAAGTTAAAGACTTGTCTACTTATTAAGTAGCCTTATAGGCCTACTTGTCTTGTTGTTGTGGGCTTTATATATGGGTGAGGGCTAATTGTTGTGAACACAAGAGGTCCAGTGGAAATATTACAGATGGGTAATGCCTTACCTCCGAGCCACAATGGCAGAGTTTTTGTCCCAAATACAGGAATTATCAAATTCAGCCCTCTAATTTAATAAATACAAGTTATTTTGCCTCAGACCACCTAACAAATGAATCTGTTCACATTTTTTAAGACCCCTGACTTTTAACATTTGTTTTGCTATAGCTATTTGAGCAAATTAAAACACAATACTTACATTTATAAGTGTATTCGTTGACAGCCACAGAACCATCACCCGCTATTTTGTTTGAATAAAAGTCCCGTCGCCACCGGTGCGCTATGAATTCTGGGATAGGGTAGGCTGTGAAGGATCCATCTGATGTACCCTTCATTTGCCGGAGAAACGCCTTCGTCGCGCCGCGGTGACTCAATCGGCCTTCAAATGCAGCCTTCGTAGGACGCGGTATTTGAATTGGGACAGTCTTCGTTGCGCCGCCATGACGCAAATGTCCTTCAAATGCGCACTTCGAAGGACGTAGCCTATGAATTGGGACACAGCAATGGTCTCAGGTAAGCAATTTTTTTTCTTTTTCAAATTCGGACATGTTTAAGGGTTAGTTATCACTAATGACAGAGAGGAGTAATATTACAGAAAGTTTAACTATAGTAGGTAAGATTAGCTCTTAGTGTACATTTAGGTGTTTAAAGAATTAGAATACAGCTGTTTAGGTATGGAGGACCAAACCTGCAGAAATTTAAAAATAAATACACAAATAAATAAATGTGTATAAATAAATAAATACGCAAATAAATAAATAAATGTGTGTATAAATACACGTACTCTTGTTTAAATACATATATAAATAATTAAACGTGTGATTAAAGTAGTCAAATAAATAAAATAAATTGGTGACCAAATGAAAAATGTTTAAGGAAATGCTAAACTCATCCTAACTGTTTTCTTTT
>NW_015653679.1:0-1123 GCF_001515625.1 Sinocyclocheilus rhinocerous
AAAACGAGTTAGAACTTTGAGAACTTCATGCAAACTCCGTTAACTGTCATTCTTCAGAACCGTATGTGTGTGTGTATGTGTGTGTTTTAGCTTAGTTTAATGTAATCTAGAATAGCCAATAAATTCTTGTTTCATTTGTAAAGAAGTGTTGTCTGGTGTCGTGAAATTTTATAAAGTTAAAACTCTGCCAAGATCACGTTACCTAACTCGTAGCTTATAACTTATTAAAAGCATGTATTAACCCGTGGCCAGGGGAAAATACCAATATTCAAATTGTTAATATACACGGACGTTAACGTCTCGCTGGACGAGTAGTTGATAAAGTGTAAACTATCAAATTTGAAATCAGTTCTAATCAGGTCTTTTGAATACTATCAAATTATCAGTTCTAATCAGGTCTTTTGAATAATTAATTTCATTGTAAAATTCAATGAGTTAAATTCCTTACAGCTTATTACTCTGATTTACCAGACTGTGTTTTGATAGACTTATTTCTGTGACGGCATTAATCAACCGCTAAAGTCTAAACTCATTTACGAGGGTCCGCATTCATCTCTAAGTCAGTTTATGGACTATGCTTTGTTGTGTGTTGGCTCTTCATTCACTGTCGGTGTCGCGGAGGAGGAATGTGACACCGCGTCTGTGACTGAAATGGCGGATCGCTGCAGAACCTCCAGAGGTGTCAGTGGTTTCCACTTATCAGCTCTCTGCCTGTCCTGTTACGGCTATGGAAGCTGTCTGTGAACTCTTTGCCTGTCCTGTCACGGCTATGCAGGCCGTCTGTGATCTTTCTCTGCCTGTGCTGTCACGGCTATGGAGGCCGTCTGTGAACTCTCTGCCTGTCCTGTCACAGCTATGGAGGCCGTCTGTGAACTCCCTGTTTGTTCTGTCACAGCTATGGAGGCACTTATGAACTTTTGTCCTGCTCTGAACCGGCCGAGAAGGCCATCTCAGAACTCTCGTCCTGTTCTGAACCAGTCATGGGGGTTGATTGTGAACTGTCTGTCACAGCCCAAAAACCTGCCTTTGAACCTTTAACCCTGCCTGTCATGAGCCCAGAAACTATAAATACACCCCATGGCTGCATCCGAAACCGCCTACTCAATGAGTAGGTACTTAATTT
>NW_015653680.1:0-923 GCF_001515625.1 Sinocyclocheilus rhinocerous
GTCTTTTCACACTCAAAGCACATGTAGTCTCTCACACCAGTGTGTATTTTCTGATGTACTTTCAAATGTTGTAAACATGAAAAACGCTTTCCACACAAATAACATGAATGTGGCTTCTCCTTTGTATGAACTCTCAGGTGTTGCTTCAGTTCTGAAGGTCTCAAAAATGTTTTGCTGCACTGATCACATGTGTACAGTTTCTCTCAATGTTTTGCTGCATTGATCACGTGTATGGTTTCTCTCCAGTGTGGATGTTCATGTGTATCTTCAGGCTTGATGATTGTGAGAAACTCTTCCCGCACTGATCACAAGTGTATGGTTTCTCTCCAGTATGAACTCTCATGTGAAGCACAAGATGATGTTTGTGTGTGAAACTCTTTCCACACTGAGTGCAGGTGAAAGATTTCTTGGCTCTTCTTTTGTTTAAATCTTTCTGTTTGGTTTGAGAGCAACTCAAAGGTTTTTCTCTACTTTTGACATGATTTTTCTCCTCAATTTCACTCAATTCTTCATTTTCTTCATTTAACTCTGAAATAAAAGTAAAAATGGTTTATTTTCAGTTAGTCATAAAAACAGAGAAATGTGAAAGGAGATAAAAATGCACCCTGATGTAAACATATATATTTTTATAAATTATGTCTCTCTTTTGGAATTATAACTATTTGTAAGTATTATAGACACAAATCCCATGTTTCTACAGGGAGAACTATTAAATATGTTTGATCAACAACAAAATGATCTAACATACATACATTAAAGGGCTGCAACAACTAATCGATCAAATTAATTATCATCGATTCTCATTATCGATTAACCAGGTCTGCCCATGGTGCAAGTCCAACTTCAGCCGGTTGCATCAAATTACATCACTGAATTATGCATTTCTATGGACAAAATGCATTTAAAAATAGTGGAGAAAACAG
>NW_015653681.1:0-1172 GCF_001515625.1 Sinocyclocheilus rhinocerous
TAAATCTGAACATTGGTTTTTAAAGAATGGATATCTCATTTTCATCACATTATTTTTATGTCAACAGCCAGAAAAAAAATATATTTTTACCATGTTTTTAGGAATAAAATGGCAAATAAGGCAAATATATATGAATAAACAGCTTTTATGTAAAAATTAAACAACATATTTATTCTGACCTGTACGCATTACAATAAATAAAAGAAAATGTCATCATACTGAATCGTATTATATTTTAAATGTTAAAAAAACATTTTGCTGACAAATAGGTAAATCCTAGTGCTTTGAAGGATAGTGGAAAAGATTAGTAAAGATTTAAAATTATAATTAATTAGTAACTTCGGTGTGATCCTTAAATAAGAGTTTTTTTTATGTCATGTAATGATTCTTGTTGTAAAATATGCCTGACAAGATTTTTTGGTATATAAACTATTGTTACACTTAATGAAATTTTACTGGGTGTCGTCTGTAAATCATGGTAAAAATGTATGATAGTCATTATATTTTTTTGCTCAGAAAAAAGTAACATTAAACAGGAAACATTCTAACACATGGAAAAAATGTAAGCTGTATTAAACTATTATTTTGATGCTTGAACCCCTTTAAAAGTTGACCCATAAATCTTCAGAATATAAATAAGAAATAAAACGGTAAAGTTTGGTGAATGTAAGTACTACTGAAGTGGAGATGGCTCAGTACATGAGTCCAGCAATAGAAGATCAGATTTACTTTTAAATATGGCAGATTTGTCTTTCTTTTTGATGCATTTAGTGTATCCTTTTTTAGTTTAAGTGCTTGTCTCATTGTTGTCTCTCTCTCTTTCGTTGTCTTGTGATGAATGGTGCTTTGGCAGCGAGCCTATCAGCAGAGCGCAGGGTCAGTTCGGCCAAAGACATCACAGAGACACGAGCAGAGAGAGGAATGGCAAATAAAGAGAGTCTGACCTGGTATATGTGGTTGAGTTTGAAGTGTTTGAGCAGCAGTAGCAGGAGAGCTGCAATCGCTTTGACGATAATCTCCTTGTGTCTGTTCACATCAATGCCCAGCTTCATGCTCTGGAGGACGGTGATTCTGTTTCCAACACAAACACGGGAAATGTTTGCTGTGCATCTAAAACAAAGCGCACTGCTCTTTTCATGCGGCATGCACACATCAAACGCAGAGTCTCTGCT
>NW_015653682.1:0-2261 GCF_001515625.1 Sinocyclocheilus rhinocerous
AACTCGCCGCAGAATGAATAAAGGTTGCTGTGAGATCTAGTGAGAAGCATTCAAATTTTGCACAGAATTCGGTTATAAACATATCTAATAGCGCTGATGTAGAAAACCAGAAGTAGTAACTAGGGCTGCCCTCAACTAAAGATTTTTCTGGTCAACTAATAGTTGTTCATTTTAAGCATTAGTCGACTAATCACACATTTATTAATAAAACATTTAAATCATTATAATAAGCCTTTAATATCTGACATAGCCTATAAGCGCTCAAGTGCACGCATAAAGCTAGCCACAGCACACCGGCAGAAGTATTGATTATGAATATGTCAGGGAAAAACAGGAGGCTGCACTAGTACTTCCTTGTTTTCAGCGAGATGAAGTGGCTGCATTAACATTTTAATAACGTATTGATACACTAGTACTTTCTTAGTTTTCAGCGAGATGAAGTCGGCGACACTGACTCGTCATCTCCGCAGTAGTGGACGCACCTGTATGCATGTTTCACATGGATTACATAATCAGAGAATATTTGTTTTCCATTTAAATTGGTTAATATAAAAGCAGACATTTCGCTCTCTATAGATATGTTTTCTGTAAGGAAAGTACACGGAGTTTCACGCTCAAGATCACAGAGACCGAGACGGCAGAAAGCACATCCTGTTTGCTTTCATTATTTTACAGAAGTGCAATGTTTTGTTGTTATTGTGAGTGCACACAAATAAACTTAGTCTTTACATATTCTAAAGATGTATTACTCTTATCTGTTATGAGCAAAAATGACAGAGTATTTCAAGAGTGAGCGCACCGGCGCCTCCATCTGTCCTGCAGTGAGCGCTAGGCTACTGTTCAGCTTCCACACTCCACACAGACACTGAATAGCGCACATTTCTCTAGGTTAACATTAGATTGAGCAGATATGTAAAGTTGCTACTACTTGCATACTTCAGACGATCATATTTGAGGTTGATGAATGATAGGCGAGTGTTTGGATGTCCTGTATAATGTACTGTATTACCACATAAACCAGCTGCTAACGATCTGTTCATCACGGACTGCGTGACTTCACCTGTTGATTTTTTTTTTTCTGCGACTAATACAATTTTATAGACTAACGGTTAGGGTTGTGACTGTGAGGAAATTTTCCCACCGGTTAAACAACGCGGGACAACACCGGTAATACCGGTATCACCACGGGGCGTTCCCTCTTTTCCTCGCTTTCCTTCGCTTTTAAATAGCTTGAAAGCGGCTGCTTTCCTTCACTTTTAAATAGAGCTTGAAAGCGGCGTGCGCATTTTACTTTCACTTTCGAATTAGCGGCAGTTAGGCATAAAGCAATTGTTCGTTTTTAGTTTGTTTGAATTTTCCCTCTTTTCCTCGCTTTCCGTTGCTTTTAAATAGCTTGAAAGTGCCGTGCGCATTTTACTTTCACTTTCTAATTAGCGGCAGTTAGGTGTCAATTGCTTGACTGCAACAACAAAATACAACGTCAAACTCACTTTAGCCTATATATAAAACATAGAACTTTTATTAACAAAACAAATACAAATACACCATGCTATAGGGCAGGCTATGCCTAATATAAAATTACAAATAACTTACATAAAGTTTAAATAGGTATACAAAACTGGAAATAGGCCAAGTAAACATGTATAATATATAACCAAATAAATAAGAAAAGTAGAACGTTTATTAGCAAAACGAGTAAGAAAGCTTGAAGGCACGGCATACACCTTGATGTCAAATAAAATAAATAAATGACAAAGTTTAAATAAAGTAAAAATCAGCAAACAATGTGGAACCAATTAAATAAGAAACAAATGTTTAAAAAAAAAATCTAAAATCACCTTAGATAAACGGCAAAAGTCAACAGGCTTTTCAAAATCCAAAATATTGCCAAACAGGCGCTTTTGCATCTAGTTTCGAAACGAAATCATCCGCGATCGTCTTGTCTGTCTCACCCCACTCTTCTTGTCTGTCTCACCTCACTCTTCTTGTCAGTCAGCTCGACTCACTCTCCTCACTGGAGAAATGAAATCTGATCTGTGATGCAATTGTCGTTCAACTGCATTGAGCTGCGTTCAGTTTTTAATTGTAGTGTCTGTTCTTTTACTGAACTAAATGATTTTTATTACTATAAAAAATCAAAACAACGGTGGGGGTCGGTGCCGCGGTGGCCAAGTGACGTAACCGGTGTTGCGGCTTAACAAACAGGTTGTGTGTAAATTTTTATTTCGATAAAAAAATCAAAACGACGGTGGGGGTCGGTG
>NW_015653683.1:0-535 GCF_001515625.1 Sinocyclocheilus rhinocerous
TTTTGGGTCATTGTCATGTTGGAAGGTAAACCTTCTTCCCATTGATGAATTTCTGGCAGAGGGTAGCAGATTTTTCTCAAGAATTTGACGGTATTTTGCCCCATCCATTTTTCCTTCTATCCTGACAAGTGCTCCAGTCCCTGCTGCAGAGAGACACCCCCATAACAGGACATTACCTCCTCCATGCTTTACTGTAGGAATGCTGTTATTTGGATGGTGAGCTGTATTGGATTTCCGCAGATCGTAGAGGTTGATTAAGGCCATCACAAAAAAACTCTATCAAAAGACAGTCTGGTAGATCAGAATAGTGTGCTATGGCTAAAAATTCGCGAACATAGTTCTCTAGTGATCGCGGGCCCTGTCTAAGGGCTAACAAAATCCTTGCCGTGTCCATACCTGGCCAATGTTCCTCTAAAAAGCTGCTGGATCCTTGTGTGGCCGTGTATTCTGTAACGGAGGGAACACAGGAAGCGTGCGGATCCATCTGCAGGGCTTTATTCACAAGAGACGTGGTCAAAAACAGGCATAGGTCAGA
>NW_015653684.1:0-473 GCF_001515625.1 Sinocyclocheilus rhinocerous
ACCACTGGATACCTTCCTTGGGCCAAGTGCGTGGACCTTACACTGTTCTAGAGGCAATTCTCCTATTTCAACTTGTAATGAAGCCACCGGAGAAGATCTAAATGCACCACAGCAAATGCGCAAAGCTTGATTTTGTATTACCTCTATCTTTTTAAGTAAGGTTTTGTTCGCAGAACTATAAACTACACTACCATAATCTATGTTTGACCTAATCACAGCACCATAAATTATTTTCAATGACTGACAGCTTGCCCCCCACTCAGCTCCGGACAAGCACCTTAAGACATTTATTCCTTTTTTGCATTTTTCTATCAATTTCTGAATATGAATTTTAAAATTTAATTTAGAGTCCATCCACATACCCAAAAATCTTAGTACATTTACTTGTTCCAGCTGATAACCACATATTTTGACATTCAAGTTTGGAATCTTTTTCTTTTTCGAAAAGCATATTACTTGTGTTTTTGCCACAG
>NW_015653685.1:0-205 GCF_001515625.1 Sinocyclocheilus rhinocerous
AAGTTATTTGTTATTTTATATTAGGCATAGCCTGACCTATAGCATAGTGTATTTAAATTTTTTTTTTTGTTAATAAAAGTTCTATGTTTTATATATAAGCTAAAGTGAGTTTGACGTTGTATTTTGTTGTTGCATTCAAGCAATTGATGCCGAACTGCCGCTAATTCGAAAGTGAAAGTAAAATGCGCACGGCGCTTTTAAGCTA
>NW_015653685.1:414-774 GCF_001515625.1 Sinocyclocheilus rhinocerous
CCCCGCCCCCGCCCCCGCGGTGATACCGGGATTACCGGTGTTGTCACACGTCAATTAACCGGTGGGAAAATTTCCTCACCATCACAACCCTAATCGTAATACATTAATATCTTAAATTGAAATAATACCTTTGATAAAGCTAAAAATATATATTTTTTTATTAATATTTTTGTGTGTGTGTGTGTAAAATTAAAAATGGTCTCAGATATATTGTGCACCCCTTGTTATTTTGTATAGCTTGTGGTCTATACCTGAACACACTGTTTGTCATCTTAAAGAATTTTCATTAACATCTTAAACTGAAATAATAAATTTGACATATATATATATATACAGTGGGTACGGAAAGTATTCAGACCC
>NW_015653686.1:0-955 GCF_001515625.1 Sinocyclocheilus rhinocerous
ACAAGAAAAAAATTTAAAACTACTTTAATATCTTTATCAAATGTGGAAAAAGAAAAAAAAAACAGAGAGAGACTGGGACAGCTACGCCAACTCAAATTCAGTTGTCAGTTGAACTTGATCGACATCATGGTGAACGCTACCTCAGCACAGATTAATTCTATCGTGTCATTGAATGAAATACCATTCAGTCGTCCTAGCAATAAGGATAAATTGGCAATTAAAGAATTAGGACCACCAAAACCAAATTTAAACATCAAACAAGTATCTACAAAGGGTGGGAAGTCGTATAAACTGGGATTTTCGAGGACGTGGTATGAGCAGAAAAGAATGGATAGCGGGCTGCGAAGTTGCTAACGCTTTATTCTGCTACCCCTGCATTTTGTTCCATCCCGAGAGCGTGAGATCATCTCTCGGAGAAGGTGAAAAAACACGAAACAGCAAAGATGCATATGGACAGTTGCCTAAAATTGGCGGCTTTCGGGACGGTCAATATTGCCACACAGTTGGATGACAGCTACCGTATAGCTGTACGTCGTCATAACGATGAGGTTAGTAAGAACCGCCACATTCTAGGCCGTCTTATTGACTGTGTGAAGTTTTGCGGCCTGTTTGAATTAGCCTTAGTAATGTAATATAAGTGAGTAATGTTGTAAATGAGCAGTGTAATATAAGTGAGTTGTGTAAATAGTGATTTATGTGACTTCAATTATTATTAAACTGAAATTGAAGTAAAAAGTTTTTTGGAAAACCACATCCTGGCTTCAGGCTTAATTTGCTGCTGAATTGTGTTAACACGTATAGAAACATAAGGAGAGCAAGAGATTGATTGTTAAGAGTCAGTTTATTTTTAATTAATACTATAGTAGTTCAGTTTCCTTTACATCTTTAACTAGCCGTTAATTTATCAATTGAATGGGTGACCTATCCTCATTAATCATGCAAACATTTGCCCCCC
>NW_015653686.1:1467-1608 GCF_001515625.1 Sinocyclocheilus rhinocerous
ATCATAATGTAACAGCATAATAATGCAAGAAGGCCTACACACTTCCAAATGACAACAAGCTTGACATTTTTAAGAATATTTAGATAATGGAAATTCAGTATCAAAATATTAGATACCTTAAAAAACTTGAATAAACAGTAA
>NW_015653687.1:0-645 GCF_001515625.1 Sinocyclocheilus rhinocerous
ATTAATATCAGATACACATAGTGTAAGTAACTATAAAGTTCACTCCATTCTTCTCCCAGTTCATCGGCCACTTATTTGCATGTATTTCGGGAGAAATTGATGAATTCACGTGCTGTAAATCCGACTGACAGGACTCTCTGAACTGCAGCGCGAACAAACATGGCTGCACCCATCTCACGTTACAGTTCACGATCAAGATCATTTAGAAAGGTTTTTAAACGACAAACACTCATTTACACATATTTGTGAATCGGAATATCAGATTGTTCATGAAATGGTAAGCAAGTTTATGAATATTTTGAATAAAAAATGAAAAACTAAATAAAAGCGATCCATCTGTCATACAGTGTTATTGTGGCCGCGGTGTGTCACGTGACAAGCATGACGCGTAGCCATGGAAACAGGGGAAACGTTCTAAAATAACGGTCGCCTAAAAAAAACTCACTCTGGGGGGGGGGCCGCTAGAATATTTTAAACTCACCACTGAAAAGGTTAATATTCCAGTTTGCGTACTTTTTCAGAACAGCCATGATGGAGGCTTAAACCAACAGCGCAGAGTTCACAAATGAAAATTCCATCCACAGATAGCATCATTTTTAGTACCCACTGTCTGTTTTGTTCTATCATACGATTCAGTAAAGGGAT
>NW_015653688.1:0-538 GCF_001515625.1 Sinocyclocheilus rhinocerous
GTAAGATTTTTAATGTTTTTTAAAGAAGTTTCTTATGCTCATCAATGCTTTATCTATTTAATAAAAAATACAGAAAACACTGTAATTTTGTGAAATATTATTGCAATTTAAAATAAAAGTTTTCTTATATTTTAATATACTTTAAAATAGAATTTATTCCTGTGAAGCAAAGCTGAATTTTCAGCATCATTACTCCAGTTTTTTTTGTCACGTGAACCTTTAGAAATCATTCTAATATGGTGATTTATAATCAATGTTGGAAACAGTTGTGCTGCTTAATATTTTTTGGGACCTGTGATATTTTTTCAGGATTGTTTGATAAATAAAAAGTTAAAAAGAACAGTGTTTATTCAAAATAAAAATTTTGATAAATAGTTAAAAAGAACAGTGTTTATTCAAAATAAACATTTTGTTACAATATACACCACTATTCAAAAGTTTGGGGTCAGTAATTTTTTTCTTTCTGTTTTTTTTTAAAGAATTAATACTTTTGTTCAACAAGGATGTGTTAAATGGATAAAAAGTGATAGTAAAGACT
>NW_015653689.1:0-776 GCF_001515625.1 Sinocyclocheilus rhinocerous
ATTTATTTAGATAAGATTTAGCTAACTCTATTTGCTTAAAGAGGTGAAGATGTTTTGTGGTATACCTTAAATCAGTATCTTTGCAAATCTACACGATCACTAAAACTGCTATTGATTAACCTCATTCTTTTGTCTCTATTCATAAAGAGACTTTAGATGTGCGAAACATAATCACCTGCTTTTGTAAATGTGGCCAATTACATTTGCATTAAGCACCCAGTTTGCACTTGTCTATAATTTAAATGAATAGCTTACATTTAAAACTTTTTAATGAAACTAAAGTCCATGCTTAATGCAATTGTCAACGAAATTAAAATGTTAAATTAGAAAATGTTTTTAAGAGATTGTTGTTCAATTTAGTTTTATACATTATTATATGTATATATTTTATTCTAATTTCACAAATAATAATCTCAAGGTTGACAGATTGTACATGATTCTTTGATTCTTTTCTAGTGTGGCTTTGCTGAAGTGTACTAAAAACAAACATCTTCATGTGTGTCCTCTAAACTGACCCACAACCTGATCAGTTAAAACTGACCCATGCGATACTTGAGTGTTGTACTGACAAATCCGCCATCTCTAATGAAATCTGCTGGTTTTCTGTGCATCTGCACTGTTTTGAACTTACTGTTTGAATGCATTCACTTACTTGGACTTTCCAGGAGCTTACCGGTTTAGAATTAAGTGATTGCAAAACCATCAAAGTAGAGGTCGATGTACAGGACTGTCAATCAAGTCAAGTCAAGTCAAGTCTGCTTTATTGTCAATTCTTC
>NW_015653690.1:0-1144 GCF_001515625.1 Sinocyclocheilus rhinocerous
ATAAACACCTGTCTCTTAAAAGACACAAGATGTTTCACTAAAGGCGATTTACATCCGAGTGGAATTTTTTTGATGGGAGAGACTATTCTTCCATATCGTGACAATTCTTGCACGACAACATCATCTTTCACAAAAGGAGGGATATTTGAAAGTACTATTTTTTTGGCGGGAGTACTCAAAGGAAACACCGGCGTCAGTGAACCCTTAATTACGACACCATTTTGCACTATGTCATTAGCCTTCTCAATAGTGCTAAAAAAAAGCACAATCGCATAATTCATTCGCGAAGCTGACACAATGTTTTCATGACTCACAACATCTCCTACCGCCAAACATACATCCTCCACACTAACATTAGAATCTATTTTAACTCCATGACGCCGAGTTAAACTTTCAAAAACCATCGTGTTTGGAGTCGTCATGCTTTCCAGCAAAGTGCTGGAAGCAGACTATCCTCCCAAAAGATACAACGGAAAGAAAAAAGGAAAAACACAAAACAAAACACTTACAAGGAAAAAAGTTTGAAAAAACACTCTTACCAGCCACAGACAGCTACCACTCTCACCCACACTCACCACACTCCGCCCACTCACTCCCAGCATGCACTCGAGAGAGAGAGAGAGAGATTTATAAAATGATAAACCACACATTTTTTTTTTTAAAGAAAAAATATGAGTCAAAATGATACATTATAGGTATTTTATCTGCTCCAAAGATAATTCTACATTGGCTACCTTATTATCAAGTGTTGAGGTTTTTAGAATGTACATTAGATTATTTTCCATCTACCAGTTAAAATTTGCAAAATAAATTTGTTCCAATTCTCACATTGGTCTGAACAAAAACAGCAGACAGGCTGAATAAAAGCATATATCCACTGTCTGACAGCAGGTGGCACATATGGAACCGCAGAAATAGAGCTGTTTCCATGGTAACCTCTTTAAAAAAAAACAAAAAAAAAACGTGTGCTGCACATTTATACACTGCTTTATTACTAATTTCAATCTTTGTTGTTTTTTTTTATTATTATTTATTTACACTTTATGATTTAATAATCAGGGATCTGTGAACCCCCGTTTGGGAAACCCTGACCTACGTCATAGGCAACTAACACAATACAGTATCACTGTGATTACATGCAAAG
>NW_015653691.1:0-1037 GCF_001515625.1 Sinocyclocheilus rhinocerous
TTTTTCACTTACACCAATGTTCTGTGAATAACACAAGCTCTCACCAGATACTAAACTTCACATATCTTACACACATATTAAATGCTTTGTATGCTAAAAAAAGAGTTATAAGACAAATATCAAAATATCATAGTTTCCAATAAACACATCAAATCTATATATATATAGCATAACACATACAGTGGATACATTTTCACTACTTATGAGTTTTAAACGTTTGTCTGTTAAAATCGTCATGCAAGGTTCTGTTTCTTTTGTTGTAAGAGAAGTTTTGTAAGGGTTTCAGACAGGGCAGGAAGCAGGTGGTCAAACGTCATGTGCTAGTCATGCAGCGGTCCCGTGCTCACAGGCCTGAGGGCACTAGTTAATTTACTTCCTGTGTCTACACTGGTTTCTATACATTCGCGATCACGAGGTATTTTCAGTTGTAGTCCTGATACCAAAAGAGCTCAGTGTTATCTCTTGATTGGATTAGTCTTTATGTGCTGGGGGCGATTAGCAAACCTCATGATGGCTGATAGGGGCATAATAGTAGTGTCCGTATATGATAGAAATACCTACATATTACAATACAAGCCTCTGTTATGTTGCTCTGTATTGTATTGAAATTCAAAGCTTATAATGCATCATCTTGGAAATTAAGCTTCATGTCTAAGTCTGTACCATATGGCGTCAGCGTTATTATTCTGAATGTTATGATGCGTGTATTTCTTTTTGTCCTGATTGAGCAACATCTATTTCAGATGTGCAAATTCTAGCATTATAGTTTTCATAGGAGTAAAATGTTATGCATATATTAACTAATTTAACCAACAGTACGACACTATATAGAAGTTATTAACAAAACCTGCAAATCTTCATTTCTCCACATAATAAATTGGAGCCTCTTGTTAATGTATGCACGCTCCGCCTGCAACAAATCGATTGGAAGGTCGCGTCGTGGGACGGACTTAGGCAGTGGATCAAAAACCCAATGCAGAACAGATTTGCTTCCTTGCTTTCGCCTGTCGCCGTGTTAAGAGCACTCCAACTTGTGC
>NW_015653692.1:0-487 GCF_001515625.1 Sinocyclocheilus rhinocerous
CGTTAACGCAAATTCATTTTAACGGCACTAATTTTATTAACGCGCAATTAACGTAGCGTGCGTGTTCTGTTTGAACCGTGGCCTAGCCCTTAGTTGAACAGTGTTGCCAACTTAGCGATTTAGCTTTAGCGACTTTTCAGACCCCTTTAGTGACTTTTTTTTTGTTGTTGTTGTTCAAAAAAGCGTCTAGCGACAAATCTTTAGGGTTTGCCCTTAGTTTCTGAGATTTGCCGGTACTGTTGCGCGAGATCTCTCTTTCCCAGCGCGCACACACCTATGTGTTAAAACGCATATTATGTTGCTTCTCTAATTTTACATGCAAGTATAGCCGAAATCACAGCACAGCTATTGTCTTTATCTTATGTGTAGCCTATTTAATTTCATCAGATGACGGCTCGGATGAAATTAGGATTTTTGTGCAGATTAAGATTTTGGAAGGGAGAGCTGGTTATGTAGTCTTAAAGGATCGCGTTTCAGTCACTATTTC
>NW_015653693.1:0-153 GCF_001515625.1 Sinocyclocheilus rhinocerous
GCAGTGCCGTGGGTCCCCAGAGCCAGCACTGAAAAACCCCATTCCTGAGGATGAGACATGGCAACCTGATTTCTCGTCAGTGGGACCGCTGTTTTATCTGCTTGCAGGGCTAGCTTGCAATCTCCGCTGGGTGACTGAGCTGGCTAGGGCTAT
>NW_015653693.1:403-1020 GCF_001515625.1 Sinocyclocheilus rhinocerous
AATGGAGAAACACACCGCAGGCGCTTTGTGTATTCGGGCTGCAGTAGTCGTCACGGATGAGCCAGTGGCACGCCGTGATCATATAGTGGTTAGTACTCTGCGTTGTGGCAGCAGCAACCCAGGTTCGAATCCGGGTCGCGGCATCCCTTTGCCATTGAGCAATGGGGACGGCTGAACCCTTTTTTCCACCTCATCCTTCAGCTGGATTTTGTCTTTGAAGCTTGGCCTGGGCTGATCACCACCAGACAAGAGAGCAGGCAGGCTACAGCCAGGCGTAGTCGTGGCCGAGAGGTTAAGGCGATGGACTTGAAATCCATAGGAGTCTCCCCGCGCAGGTCCGAACCCTGCCAACTACGTTGGAGTTTGCTGTACCGCTGTCTGTGAAGATAATTGTGCCTTCTAAGGCCTTGGTACTTTTTTTCTATCTGCCAAAATTGCTTGTGGTTTTCATCCCATAGCGCGCGCGTGTGGCAAATGAGTTTCTTCTGGGAGGCTTGTGGGAAAACTGCTGTTATATAAAACGTAAGATGCCTGCACTGCACAAGAGCCCGGATAGCTCAGTCGGTAGAGCATCAGACTTTTAATCTGAGGGTCCAGGGTTCAAGTCCCTGTTCGGG
>NW_015653693.1:1287-1580 GCF_001515625.1 Sinocyclocheilus rhinocerous
TGCAGTGCCGTGGGTCCCCAGAGCCAGCACTGAAAAACCCCATTCCAGAGGATGAGACATGGCAGCCTGATTTCTCCTCAGTGGGACCGCTGTTTTATCTGCTTGCAGGGCTAGCTTGCAATCTCCGCTGGGTGACTGAGCTGGCTAGGGCTATGTATGGATTTCGGGTCAGGCAGCAGTGTTGCACACAAAGAGGCCAGAGAGTAGCCTGTGTCTGTAGTCGTGGCCGAGTGGTTAAGGCGATGGATTAGAAATCCATTGGGGTCTCCCCGCGCAGGTTCGAATCCTGCCGA
>NW_015653694.1:0-1469 GCF_001515625.1 Sinocyclocheilus rhinocerous
GCCATAATACCTGCAGACTGCAGCCAATAGAAATGCTTCTCTATCAGTGCGCGTGCTGCTCCTCACAGCACAGATCGTGAAAGCAGACTAAAGTTGTTGTCATTCATTGTAACAAACAAAGTGTAGAGATGATGTAAATAATAGATTCAGTGTGCAGTGTAGAGAGCTTCATTAATTAAAATGAAAGTTTGTGAGATCGCGATGAACTTAGACGAGTGACAGAATTTTAATGATTATAAAGGGAGTTTGCAAATGTTAAATTGAATTTATACAACAGTTTTATACATTTCTGATTTTATACACAAGTTAATATTAAGTGACTAACATTTTAGGAACACTATTGTCTGATTGTGCCCTATTTCATCAACTAAAATAATTACAAACAAATCACAGATTGTTTATGAATGAATCTGTGTTTTTGAACAAATCTAGTGCTTCATAAAGGGAGTCACTTGCTTCGTTCCTAAATGAATCAGCCATTTGAATGAATCGATTGAATGAATGATTCAGTGACAAAGACAGTGACTTGCTGCCACCTACTGGCAGTTTTAGTTTCATTTTTAAAGTATAAATTTAATCATTTAAATTGTTTAATATTTCTATATTCAAAAATGTATATTTAAAAACATTAATTTTGATAACATTCATAACATATCTTATTATTTTCATTTTAATTTATTGTTTAATTACAATTTTTGATAAATGTTTATAAATCTAAATTTCTTGGCACAAAAGATGCCATACATTTAATAAAGTTAGAGGCATTACAAAGGTTTTAAAAAAAACTTTAAGGAGTCAAATATCTCCTTATAATAGGAAGGTTAATTTCTGTCATTAATCAGAAGGTGTTCCTAAATTCTTTTTACTAGGAGCACAAGTGCTCCTGAAAAGAAATGTAAGCATAGTCCTTAAGAATGTAATGTTACCTTTTAAAAACTAATTGCAAACGTTTATGCAAAGTGTTAACTATTAAATATAATCTACAAATCATCCAATAGTGTACCACTAAATAAGAAGTGTTTTGAGGGCTTAGCTAAACAGGCCAATTAGAGACAATTGCTAATCATTAAGATGTTTTATTAAATCATTCTTTCATTTCATTAAACAATCTTTTTTCTTTTCTTTTTTTTTAATTAAACACAAGGGGTCATTAATGATGCTTACATTATAACGTGTGCAAATTCACACACAACATATCTTTAATTTGGCCAGAATTGCAGGTGCCTGTCTTAATATCCAAGAAGGTTTAGAGAAAATATAAAATAATTTTAATGTTATTATAGATTATAAAGGGTTTTATAATTAAATACATCCGAAAGGTAATCTAAAATTACCATTATTATCCCCTCCCCCTTTCTAAGGTAGAGTCCCCCCAGTGAATTTTATACCGCATTAAAAGAAATGAACATTCATGTTTTCATAAATGCTGGCCAAATTCAAAAACAAAACTAAAATTAAATCATCTTTGA
>NW_015653695.1:0-523 GCF_001515625.1 Sinocyclocheilus rhinocerous
GCATTAGACTTAGTTGTTACTCTCTGGTACATCAGCATGCTCCTTCAGTTTTACTTGTAATAATAAATTGTATTTTTCCCAATGCCACAGATGGACTGGTTAAAATCACTGCTGTGTCTCAAGTATAGAGGGTAAATGACAAAAAAACTGGATGGAATTTAAGGCCGTGAATGTAGAATTGTTGCATCAAAAATGAAAGAAATGAAAAAAAAAAACCACTATTGAACAAGAAATAAAAAATCCCACAATTTCCATTTACGTGTATCTTATTGTGTCGCTTAAGTATTGTGACCCAACAATTCAGTAACCCAAATGCAAATGTGAAAATAAAAAAAATAAAAAAAATGAAATACTGTTTTTCTGTTTAGATTTTTGAAACCTCGATGTGCTGTTATGAGATCATGTAATTCATGTTTCTCATTAATTCTCCTACTTTCAGAAATTATTTGGACAATCCCCATTCATTCAAGCATTTACAGCTTATAATAGTGACAAACAAACCCTTTCATGGAATCCCTCATCT
>NW_015653696.1:0-199 GCF_001515625.1 Sinocyclocheilus rhinocerous
TCTTATGTTCTTTTTTTTATTAATACTGCAGAACTTATAATTACAAGCTCAGGGAAAGATGGTGGTATCTTTAACAATGATCATAATGACAAAAAGCAGAAAACATAAATATAATGGGTTTGCATACATTATATGCTGAGATTATATACACAGAATGACAAGGTTAAATATATTTGAAATATCTTTGAATTCATATAAT
>NW_015653696.1:468-1984 GCF_001515625.1 Sinocyclocheilus rhinocerous
AAAATGTATTGGTTATACTACAATCACAATAAAAGGGCAGCTGTTTCTTCAACAAGACCACAAAATGAGGAAATTTCATAAACATCAAAATATTTACAGAGAGATCAATTAAACCTGTCGCTCGTATCTGTTGCGCTTGTTATAAAGTCGTAGATCACATGATAATGTCAACATGGCGGATGATGCCTGGATCGCATTCATACTTAACGAGATTTGGCTGTAGAGTATCTACTCTTTCAGCGCTCGTTAAGTAGCCTAAGTACTTAATGAAATTAAGTACCTACTCATTGAGGCGGTTTCGGACGCAGCCACTGACTCGCCCCCACCTACTGGCCCGTTTATTTTCATTTTAAAATATCATATGAATTTAAATGCATTCATGCCACTTTTGAGTCTCTTAAACAATTTATTGTTTTAATTAAAAAAATAAACGTTTATAAATATAAATGTATGAATTTTACATAAAATATTACACATTTAATAAGGTTAGAAAAAATGCCACTACAAAGGTGCCCATACAAATCACTTTAAGGAGTCAAATATCGCCTCATAATGTGAAGGTAAATTTTTGTCATTGATCAGAAGCTGCTCCTAATTTTTTTATTAAACACAAGTGCACATTAATAACGCTTATATTATCACCCCTCCTTCCCCTATCTTTTCCTAGCTATTTTTGGAAAAATCAAAAAAAGCTAATTAAAACCCCTTACATTTCCCCATAACAAAGAAAGAATTGGAAGATAAATTGCAAGGCCCCAAGAAAGCCTGTGGTGTTAACGGCATCTTGAATGAGATGCTGAAACACACAGAGCAAAATTTCAAACTAGCCATCCTGAAATTCTTCAATGATGTTCTGTGTGGAAGGTTATTTCCTGAGATCTGGAACCAGAGCCTCATCAGCCCCATTTATAAAAATGGAGACAAACTTGACCCCAACAATACCGAGGCATCTGTGTGAACAAAAACCTGGGGAAAGTTTTCTGCAGCATCTTAAACACAAGACGTTTAGACTTCCTTATGAAACACAATGTCTTGAGTAAAAGTCAAATTGGTTTCCTCCCATAATGTCGCACATCTGACCACATTCACACACGACAGACACTAATTGATAAATACGTACATCAAAACAAAATAAAAGTTTTTGCTTGTTTCATAGATTTAAAGAAAGCATTCGATTCAGTCTGGCATGATGGATTATATCTGAAACTAATTGACAGTGGTATAGGGAAGAAATTCTATGATTTGAGCAAATAAATGTACACAGCCAATGTGCTGACAAAATGACAGGCTGCAATTTAAGCCCAACCCTCTTCAACATTTACATCAACCAATTGGCTAATACAATAGAAAACTCTCCTGCTCAAAGTCTCACCCTACATGACATAAATTAAGTGTCTCTTTTATGCACACGACCTGGTTCTCCTGTCGCCCACTAAAGAAAGGCTGCAGGACAGCCTGCATCTTCTGGAGAGTTACTGCCCGCCCTGGGCCATGAAAGTAAACCTCCAAAAAACTA
>NW_015653697.1:0-524 GCF_001515625.1 Sinocyclocheilus rhinocerous
TAGCGAAGCATTAAAAAAATAATCTAAACTGATAAATAACAGATTAGAGATTAAAATAATAGCATATTTGTCTCATTTTAAATGAGTAATAAAAACTGAGATTAAAAATTTACTTAAGCCAGAAATATAATTTTACTATGGTAAAATAAATGTTCAGCGATATCTTCAAAAAACTTTTGAATTTTGGTGCACTTTTTTTCTCTATATAATGTTGATATGGTAACTAGTAAATGCTGTAAATTTGGTTATGCTAGCATGTGTGGAAATATTTAAACCACGCGTGTTACAACTTACCCCGCGTTACTTTGTGCCCCGCGCTCCCCTACTTTAACCTGCAGTTAAAAATGCATAAATAATGTTTTGTTTATTCCTAACTCTTTAAGCTTTAAGTTACATTTCACATGACAAGGGATCAACTTATAATCACGTTTATATGAATTATCCCGTGAAGTTATTCTCTCAAATGGCCTGGGTATGCGGAGCATTAGCAGCTTATATGGACGGAATGCCACTGATATATATAT
>NW_015653698.1:0-947 GCF_001515625.1 Sinocyclocheilus rhinocerous
TCTGCAACTGGAACCGAACAATGTACAGGACTCCCTGAGCTAGTCACATCAAAAGCCGTATCTACAGCCCTCACATTCTTACTGTCCTCAATTAAAGTATGGATGCGTGTCTCTAGTTCTGAAATCTTCTCTGTCAGCCTAACTATTTCCCTGCATTTATCACATGTAAATCCCTCGTCGCCGACAGAGAGAGCTAAACTGACCTGAAGGATATGTGTGTTCATTCAAAGAAAGGTTTTCCTATGAATTAATTAGAGAACAGTCCATTTCTCTTGTCTTTCCTATGAGGAGAATGAGTGAGTTTCTAAAACCAGTGATATCAGCATTGGTTGCCATGGAATCAGAGGCCTATTGTCGTTCGCAGACATTCTGGCACCCAGTATGTTTATTGGGTGAGGGGTCTGTGACTATTTGTTAATCTAATGAATAACTGATTTGTTAAATCTAATGAAAAATGGTGTGTCTGATTGGTCCAGACTCTACACACGCTACACTCACGATTTAAAATTTAAAGCGAATGATCAAATTAGTCAGATTAGTTTGATAGATAATATTGGATATATGGTGGGAATTAAGTTTATATTTTATCACTTTAAGCAAAAGAGAGGGATAGTAAGATAGTAAGAAAAGTGAAGCTACATGGAGCTACAATCACAAACCACTCAGCAGCACAGCAGACAGGGAGGAGAGTACACTGAAAGTAATCTATATTCACCCCCTCTCCACTTTACATTTGCCCCAACCACCCTCCGTTGTGAAACGAAGGAGCCTGTGTTATTTGCATTGCTCCCTTCCTGCACTGAAGTGCAAACTGTAGTTTCGATTTGAGTAATTGCTCTGCTATAGGCTATTGTCTGTGCTAATTAGAAGGCAGCCACAGCAACTGTAGACTATTTAAACTTCTTGGTCACTGTCATAACTTGGGATAAGCGATTAGTCAACAGAAG
>NW_015653699.1:0-553 GCF_001515625.1 Sinocyclocheilus rhinocerous
ACGAGACTTAACACAGATGTTCATTTGACTTAAGACAATAAACACCATGTTTAAATCAAATGCTAAAATATCATGCATTATGTTTTCATATTTTTTATGATTGTGGTGTTTTCTATGGCTTAGGTTTTCAGAATTGCATGAAGAACAAGATTGTAAATAAAAGTGCATGAAACGGCTGAAAACACATCACTTCCATCTTCATTTGGACTCTCTATTCTAATTCTATTTTATTAAAAAAAAACACTTGACCCTCTAACACTTGCACTCTCTATTCTATTATTTTATTAAAAACACTTGACCCTCTAACTCTTGCACTCTCTATTCTATTTCTATTCTAACTTCTTGTTTTCTTTAAAAAGGGAAAAAAGAGCCTCTAACACTGTCATTCTCTTTTCTTCTTTTGACTTGTTTTATTTTTATTTTTAAAAATTACCCTCTTAACACTAGCATTCCCTATTCATTTTCTATTCTATCTGCTTGTTTTTATTTATTTATTATTATTTACTATGTGTACTGCGTTAAGCTAACCGAGACTTGTTATAGCACTTGTATA
>NW_015653700.1:0-185 GCF_001515625.1 Sinocyclocheilus rhinocerous
TTCTTTTGAACTTTCTATTCATCAAAGAATCCTGAAAAACAAATGTTTCAATGAAAATATGATTGATAATAATCAGAAATGTTTCTCGAGCAGCAAATCAGCATATTAGAATGATTTCTGAAGATCATGTGACACTGAAGACTGGAGTAATGATGCTGAAAATACAGCTGCGCATCACAGAAATA
>NW_015653700.1:228-552 GCF_001515625.1 Sinocyclocheilus rhinocerous
TTTGCCAACACAGGAATAAATTACATTTTAAAATATATTAAAACAGAAAACTGTTATTACTGTATTTTTTTGTAACTGTTTTTACTGTATTTTTGATCAAATAAATGCAGCCGTGATGAGCAGGAGACACTTCTTAAAAAACATTAAAAAAAAAAAAACTTATCAACCCCAAACTGTTGAATAGTAATGTATAGATATATATAGAACAATATACATAATAATACATACAGCAAAATAGTATGATAATATGCTATTCTGAACTTCCCCAAAGACTGTTAATTTTTTAGAAGCCGTAAAACAGGAGTTTCATGTGCAGTTCATGGT
>NW_015653701.1:0-334 GCF_001515625.1 Sinocyclocheilus rhinocerous
GGTTATGAAAATGTAAGCTTTCACTCATTTAAGGTTCAGTAAAATGAATAATGCCTGCTTTGTAATGAACCTAAATGTTAGTAACACATCAGTTAATGTTAAAATAGATTACACTTTACAATAAGGTTCACAAATTCCATTAATAAATGCTTTGTTAATAGTAAGTCATGTTAATAAAGGGTCTACAAATGCTAGTAACACATCAGTTAATGTTAAATAGATTACACTTTACAATAAGGTTCACAAATTCCATTAATAAATGCTTTGTTGAATGCAAGTAATGATAGTAAAGTGCATATAAACACGAACAACATATCTGTTAATGTTCAGATGG
>NW_015653701.1:873-949 GCF_001515625.1 Sinocyclocheilus rhinocerous
TGTTAGTACATGTTAACTAATGCATTAACTAATGTTAACTAACTGAGCTTTTAACGTGAATAGATGCATTAATATA
>NW_015653702.1:0-591 GCF_001515625.1 Sinocyclocheilus rhinocerous
AAATAAATCACCCCTTTAGTGGTTATTTTGCTGCAGGCATAAGTGCCCACAGCGTGCAGTACACGTTGCAACTGCTGTGTTGCGTCATCTCCTGTCTTACCGAACATTTTATCTGCCTGCAGTTCTCACACAAACCACACGAGGGCACCAGTACAACATGAAATTAACCGCTGCTGAATTCATAAGAATTCACAATAAAACTAAATAAAATCCTAACTCTGTTACAATAGCAACCACCCAGAACATCCTTGCAGCCCTATAGGAACTCCCTGACATCCACCCACATCCTAGCGACCTCATAGCAACCACCCAGAACACTCTAGCAACCCCATAGCAACTCCCTGACAACCACCTACGTCACAGCAACACCCTGACAACCACCCACATCCTAGCAATTTCATAGCAACCACCCAGAGCATCCTAGCAACCTCATAACAACCACCCAGAGCATTCTAGCAGCCCCATAGCAACTCCCTGACAACCACTTACATCCTAGCAACCTTATAGAAACCATACAGAACACCCCAGCAACCCCATTTACGTTTAGTCATTTAGCAGACGCTTTTATCCAAAGCGACCTACAAAAGAGGA
>NW_015653702.1:767-954 GCF_001515625.1 Sinocyclocheilus rhinocerous
AATATATAAGTGCAAATGACAAGTCTCGGTTAGCCTAACACAGTACACGTAGCAAGCTGTATATATATATATATACAGTGTTGGGCAAGTTACTTCTAAAATGTAATACATTATACATTACTAGTTACTGTCTTTTGAAAGTATAGTTACATTACAATATTACTGTCTCTGAATTGTAATGCGTTAC
>NW_015653703.1:0-501 GCF_001515625.1 Sinocyclocheilus rhinocerous
AAGGGCCGGGCCGTGTCAAAACAGAGACTTTCCCACTGGATTGTGTACGCTATCATGGCTGCTTCTACGAGCCAAGGTTTGGAATGCCCCTTTCACATTAGGGCACACTCAACAAGAGCTATCGCCTCCTCCTGGGCGTGGTCGAGAGGTATGTATATTCATGATATATGCTTTGCAGCCGGCTGGTCTTCTCAGAATACCTTCGCCAGGTTTTACAAGCTGGACGTTCAGTCCTTAGCCTCCCGAGTGCTGTCGGTGAGTGACTGATTCACGTTTATGCTACCTCTATTCGTGTGTAGCTGCCTCGCACAGTAATTACTCTGCGCAGCGCTATATGCTATTGTTGTTTTTGTCTGCCCTGTACTCAGTGCAGCTTCCTGTTATTCATGTCTGATTCACTTTTTGCTATCATTCTCATGTTATGTGCTATGCTGCTTAACACCGTTATCTCTGTGAAGCCCCTGACAGTAATGTTGTTGCTTCTGCCCTGTTCTCAGCGCA
>NW_015653704.1:0-582 GCF_001515625.1 Sinocyclocheilus rhinocerous
AGGTTAAAAATACATAACAATTACTTTTAATTAAAGACAAAAGGCAATTTTTTTCAGAAACACAAATAATCACTTGAAAAACAGATAAAATGTACATTTGGTGTCAATGTATGCATTTTTATGGAATTTCTCAGTTCCGATCAAAATGTGATATTACTGTTAAATTCTACTGTTTTTTCTCTGTAAAAACACATTTATTTTTTACAGTTTTGAACAGAAATAAATGTATATAACAATTTCATTTAACTATGATGTACTGACAGTATAGTTTTATATAATCAGTGTACATTGCTTATCCCAAAGATTTTCCAATTGTTTAAATTTTCCTAAATGCTGTCTTAGTTTTTCTCGATTACTAACACACAATTCATGAAACAATTCACCACTTTGTCACAACTATAAACATTCTCGTGACAAACAAACTTGTACAAACTTCCATGTCAAAATCAAATACTCCAGTCAAAAACCCTTACTTCTACTAATATCAAATTTTGGCCTCAGATGGCAAAACCTACAGCACAAATACACAGACAACTACCCTGCCCAGTGAACAACACTAGTGAGATCAATTCAGAACACTGT
>NW_015653705.1:0-1505 GCF_001515625.1 Sinocyclocheilus rhinocerous
GTAAGAACGGCCTCCTGAAATCTGAAGAAAACTACAGCAAAGTCAACACCTCCAGGCAGCTCAAACAAGACCAAGTCCTGTCTAAATGAATGGGGAATCCTGAAATTTTAAAAACTGCCCTAATGAACTCAAAAAAAATTACACATTTCAAATCAGCAACAAAATTAGCGCATTATCTGGTCTAGCCTCAGGTTTCTATGGGAACCGGAGCTTCTAACGGCCGCTGCAGTGATGCAATGACTTTACCCATCAGCGATTGGCTCTTTCATTCAGAAGGTGGGACTATTCTGCCATATAGCGCGTTGCAGTTTCTCCCATTCGTAAGTACAGGAGTGAACCGTCTTTGTGTCTCTATAGTCTTTGACTACAGTGATTGACTGCTTTAGTCAGTCTTGATGACTGCAGCGTGACACAGTAGCATCTCAATCAAGAACCTGCTGAAGATTCACTCAATCTCCTGATCTTCACTTCTTCAGATCTTCCTACACAAGCTATTTATGGCTAATTGAAGAAACTGAACAGGTACAGCTTTAATCAGTGAAGCTTTAATCCATTCTACTGCAAAAATTGTTATAAACAAAACTCCTTGTAATCCACTCTACTGCACAAATTGTTATAAACAAAACTCCTTGTATGAAAGAACATGACGACTGAAATCGATAAGATCAAACAGACCATAATTATGCTCCTTTCTATCCAGTTCTTATAGAAGACTGATTTGTTAATTTTCCGATAATTTTAGCAGATTTCATTAACACAGAAGAAATGATTTTAATCATTTCAATTGAATAATTATTAATATTGTATAATATTAATATTTTTTATTTTGTAATTGTTTTAATAACAATAATTAACTATTATTAATAGTAATAGTTAATAATTTTATGTAATCTTATAATTTTATTAGATTTATCCATTCAGACAGTTTTAAACTGTGGCCCTTCGATATAATTCAATTTCGTTTTTCCAAATATATAGTTGACATTTTGATTCTCACTTATTTTTTGGGGAGAAACTGAAATGTAATAAGATCTGAATACATTGTTTTGTTTGCTATAGACAGTCTTTTAATTATATATTACAAAAGCAGTCATTTTCCACAATAGCACAATACTAACACATTGCAACATACCACCTATTGACTGCTGCCTTATTTATTTATTTTTAAATAATGTGTGCCCCTAATAAAGATTTCATTTTATTGACAAGCCTTATTTGTCTTTAAGTTAATTGGTATATATTTTAAGCACACACTTAACAGACACTCAGCACTCAACAGACAATTTATTTAAACGTATTCTGATTGTTTTCAAGCAGGTTTCCGTTACACTTGGCGCGAGAACAGTAGGTTTCCGTTACACTTGGAGCGAGAACAGGACTTTTATTTTGGTGCGGCGATGTGACGTCATAAGGCTGTGATTTGGCTGAAGAACGGTGTGTGTTTTTAAACATTTAAAGTATTTAAATCTATGGAATCCATTCAGTATATTTTGTAGTTTTTACAA
>NW_015653706.1:0-21786 GCF_001515625.1 Sinocyclocheilus rhinocerous
GTGTGTGTGTGAGAGAGCGAGAGAGTGTGTGTGTGTGTGTGTGAGAGAGCGAGAGAGAGAGTGTGCGTGCGTGTGTGTGTGTGTGCTCGTGTTAATGCAGCTGTGTTTGCTTCGCTCAGCTAAGAGTAAGTATGCCGGCGGGAATCCCGTGTGTCCGCGGCCCACACCTCTGTGGCAGAAGGGCATCGGGGACTTCTTCGGCGGCCCCAGCAGGAAGGAGAACCTTCATCCCGTGTCTGATGAGGAGGAGGCTGGCGGCAGCGGCGTCACTAAAGCGCCCAGGAAGTGAGTGCTGAGAGGACTTCCTCTTCCTGTCTGGGGTTTAAGGGTTCACCAAAGAACTTACACTGACTAGAAGTGAAAGCCAGCAGAGCGTTCCATTGCAGCCTGCGCTTCGCCATTATTCTGGAGCGAGAGAGTGCACTAGCTTCTAGCTGCCAGCTGCTTTGTTTAAAAAACCAGACATTACATTTACATTTAGTCATTTAGCAGACACTTTTATCCAAAGCGACTTACAAATGAGGACAATAAAAGCAGTCAAAACTAACAAAAGAGCAACAATATGTAAGTGCAAAAAGAGACATTAAAGCTGAAATACAGCCTGAACGATGACAACAATATCATATAATCACTAGACTAGTGATCATCAAATCCTTTTAACAGTTTATTTTAAAGTCTTCACTTTTTCACAAACCCTTTTGCTCTCTAGAAACCATGTCAGTTTCGGTTGAAAATATTTTGAGTTCAAGTGTTAGCATTATTAACACTGAATTGATACCAACATTTTTAAAATTAAATTAATGAATTTTGAATTAATTTAAATTTTACTGAATGAAAATTAGGAATGTTGGACAACAACTATATAACAGGAATATAACAGCTTGACAGTAAACTGTTTTTGCAGTATTGTCTGATATTAATGTCTGTTAAAGGAAGATTGTAAACAAAAAACACACGTACAGCCACTTTCTCCAAAATTGTTTAATTATTTAATTATGACAGACACCGCAATCTAATCTAGATCGTCATGTTTGTAGTGTGTTCCTGGGGATTAGGGATGGGCGTATCGATATATCGATACTGACGCGAGTATCGATACTCAAACAAAAATATCAATACTAAGGTGTGTTTTATTTACCAGTGATTGTTTATTTAACAAATTAATGTGATTGTATCCAAATATTATTCTGCTATTTTTTGTCTTTTAGAAGCTGCATTTAAAATCCACTTGGCTCAGAAATCTGAGTTTTGAATGGCATGACGCCTCTGGATAGGACTATTTTCCTGCTCATCTGAACACACGCAGATGATGCAACACCGAACCAATCCATCACAGAGAGCGTTCACTCACTGCTGACAGTGCGTTCAAACAGGGCTGCGTTTCCCAAAGTATCATAAAGCATTGATGACTCTGGGAACGGCAGCCCTGAACAATGCTTATCAGAGGACAGAAAAAAACATAAATGTTTGAGTTATTTCACAATAAACAAACTGAAATTGTAGCCTACATAGTTTGTGCAATTACATTTATTTAAATTGAACGTTGAAAGATAATATTGATCATGTTCTATTCTGTAATGTTAATATACATCATACACTGTCAGAATAAAAAGTTTTTTTTATGCGTGCAACAGCCGGTCACTGGCAGTCCCTTATGAAAATGAGCCATGGTTTTACTAAAGTGACCATAGTTCAACTGTAGTATTTGTAGATTTCAATGGTTACCACTACAGTAAACATGTTTTAACCATGTGTAAACAAACTTATAATCTAATAAGTGACAATTAAGGCGTATTGAATGTTAAAATGTTTCAAATATAAAGTTATCATTACCCATTTTACTCTTAGTAATTTAATAATTTAATAAATTTCATAATTTAAAAGTTCAGTTTAGAAGTATGGTATCGATATCGACGATACTGGCCTTGAAAAGTATCGGTATCGTATCGAAAACAAAATAAGTGGTATCGCCCATCCCTACTGGGGATTAAAACGTACAATATATATTTCAGACCTAGTGGAGTAATAGTAAATAATAATATATAGTAATGGTAAATGTGGAAGTTGCATAAGCTCATTATAACTCCGTGTCATACCCATATAAATCATTATTATGGTTTCTATGGCTAGGACCTGCAGTTCCTACAAGGATTTAAGTTTACTACTAGACTAAAAACAGTTAAAGTTAGCAGGTGCATTAGACAGCGCTACGTCCCGCTTCAAAACACACTATATTTGACACTTTTGGGAAAACGATGAAAGGCAATATTTTTACTGTAACACTGATAGTTTTTGCAGTGGATTGCCCAACATTGCGCTCTTTTATTCCACTTTGACCTCTCTTTCGTTGTTATTCTGTCTGTTAGTGTGCATCTGTGCTGTTCTACCCAAGCGCCACCTAGTGTCTGGCACCCACACCGCAGCAGCGCTTGGCCTCTTGGGCCTCTTGGGCTTCTGCACTCTGTGGCTTCACTGAACCCTGTTCTGTGTTTCAGGTCCAGACCAATCATTGACCACGAGGAGGAGGAATAACTCATGATCCTTGGTTTACATGCGTCAATGACTCCTGATGATTTAGTGTAAATCTTTGTAAATACTTTTAATAGGATGTTCCGTGTGTCTTGTACAGAGGTTTAATAAAATGATTTTTCAGAGTTGTGTGTCTATCTGATCTTGTAGAAATTTTAATTAATCAAAATATAAATTCAAGTATAATTAATGTGAATCTAGCCATTTATGTATGAAGTTATTCTACTATTATAATCATGCGTATTTGCCTGCATGTATAGAAATCTGTATGAGAATGGAATGTGCAGACATATGATAAGCACATAATGGGGCCCTTATTCTCACAGAACATAAAATGAAGGCCTCGTGACTGCATCGTGATGATCCCATAACGGATATGAATGAAATGTATTGAACACGCCTAGAGAACGAACAGTATATAAGAGCGTACAGAAAAAGAGTGGAGATTGCTCTGCAGAGTTTTTCTCGGCTTTATTTAATCTGAAAAATAAAGTCTATCTTCTGGCATCAAAACCTCATGACTTGAAGAATGATTCCTCACAGCCTCGGCAGAAGCCACCACATCGACGCTGACTGCGGTCAGATTAATCCTGTGATCTGCATTAAGAGCAGTTGATCACTGATGCATCGCGTCTAATGGTTCGTTCGTTAGTAAGCACTCATCTCTTGACTTCGAGGAGGTTAGCGTTCAGAATGTGTGCATTATTACAGCTAACCCTCTGCTGGTCATTCGGGAGTCACGCTTGTGCTCGCAGTCAAAACTGACCGGACACCTGACATTTTACTTAGCTTTTGTTTTTTCAGTTATATTTTTGTTCAATTTTATTTTTATTTATTTGTATTAGAGAATTGTGTGGTACTATTTAATATTTATGCAATTATTTTTTCCCCCATTGAAAATACTTTTTTTTTTTTCTAATATTTTTCTATTTTCAATTATGGCAGTATTTCAATCTGATTTCAACCTCTTATTTCAGTCTTCTGGCTCAGTTTTGCCATGTAACAGCCACACCAGTTCATTTGTGTGTGTGTGTTTTGCACTCTTGATATTTTAGTGTCACCCCTTCATTGCTGTGCACTTTTTTTCTGCATCGTGAATGATTTGTAGATTGTACACACAAAGTATTCTCTGTGTTTTTGCATATTTCATTTCCAGTGGTGCTTATTTTTGACTCTGAACAAACAAAATTTCTGTGGTCACAATGACTGCCATGAAGGTCATCGGTGTCGTCTCATTCTGTAGTAGAGAGTTTGAATGTCAAAACTTGTTTTCTGGTCTAAAATGACCGAACAGCAGCAGAGGGTTCATTGAGAAAGATCTAGTGATAAAGAGTGAATTGGGTGTGTTTTCTTATTCCTCGTTATTCCTCCGGACGGATAGGACTACACTTCATGCCTAAATTCAGCTCCATGCAAAAGAAAAATGTGTTTTAGTTTTGTAATGAGCATTTCATCATGACAGCTCACATTTCATTACAGGAACTTTACGTTTGTGTTTTACTCTGGTCAGACATGGGAATTGAAGTCTTAAATCTTACATTGCCATTAAGCACACTTCCATCGGCACTTAATTGATGCAAATCAATACTGATGGCACAGTTTCACTTTGTTTGATTTGAATCAGTTGTACTGGAATAAACATGAAGCTGAATGTTGCAATAACTGCACAAATACCTGCTCAAAACTGCACTGACTTACTCTCAGAAACGCAGTTAAATGCTTTAATGTCATTAAGGGCTCCATTTGTGATGAAAAGCCTTCGTTTGCTTTTTCTGTTGAGTTGTGTTTCATGTTTTCAGTCAGATTCTGTAATTTCAGTGAAATCTCGCATCTGCACATCGAGGGAAAACTCATTTTCACTGCTTAAATAATAGCAAATAAAAAGGCTAGTTTGGTATCTTTGTAGGTTAGTCATTGTTATGTCTTGCATATTGGTCAGCATAAGTAAAGAAGTGCAGGGAGCAGCTCCTCAGTGTCCATCACTAGAGCTGAGCTGGAGCTTTCACACATCAAAAGAAAAGAAGAAGAGGCTGGCTTAGTTTATATACTTTATAACTACTAGTTGAATGAGTATATAACTGCACAGATCTGTACTGATGGAGTGGTGGTTCCAGCAAAAGGAGCTGGAGTTAATAGAAGAAACTAACAATTCAGCAGTGTATACAAGACGCTGGCGATTTGAGCTGCTTTACAGTGGCTGGGAAAAACGGGAATAGACAAAGTTGTAATATGTTCAGATTCATCATCAGTTCTAGTAAGTCTGAGATCTTTACATTCAAAAACTCGACAAGCTATACTGTATGAGACCCTTCACTCAGTTACAAGAATAAACCAGGGAGGCCCAGTTAAACTGCTATGGGTGCCGCGCATTGATGAAGAGAAACGTAGAAATACACATAAGAATCAGTAAAGCAGAAGTGAAAAGCATAATCTGGGATAAAATAAACCAAATGTGGAGGGTTAGGGAGACATCTAGAGTTGGGGAATATGTCCGAGTCCAGGGACAGTTGACAGAAATGCATGTGTTTAAGTCTTGTCCAGTACTGGAAAGTTGACGGGTTTCTGTGCTCACAGAATAACGCGCCTCAGTCAGCCTGCGAATGCCGAGTTCTTTCGCATACGCTCTCTTAAGTTCTGTTATAGCTACACACTTACACGATAAGTTATGTCAAAATGGCTGTCTTGGAGACTATTCATGTAAGTGCAGTCGGGTTCGTCTGTATGTAGGATTGACAGCGAGTGGTTGAACAGGTATTGCAGTCAGTATTGCCAAACCCCTCCCTCAGAAAATCTCCAGAACCACCCAAGTGCATCCCTGTCCTGCTCAAATACAACAGATAAGAGATATTATGATTCTCCAAAAACAAAAACTTTATTCATACAAACTTGTTTCAGTCAACACACTCTATTACTAAGTAAGTGCAAAATACTGCATCCCAGCACACATGACACGATATCTCAGTATCTGGTTGACATGACTGTGCGTGAATTGTGGCATAACTTTTGTGTCCGTGGTTAAAACAAGATGTTCATTTTTTCTCCGCCATCTTGATTGATGCTTATAATGAAATTGTGGTGTGCGTCATGGCAGGCGTGGCGTACTGGTGTGTTCTGCGCAGACTCATTGGCATTATTGAGAGCAAACGTAAGAAGGTCACGGGCCTACGGCAGGGTGTGGCCAAGTAAAAAATAAAAAATCTCCAAAAAATCGCTAGTTTTATTTAAATATAGCTAAAATAGCTCCTTGTTGCAAAACATTTTAAAAAGTCGCAGCTACAATGAGAAAGTAGCTAAATTTGGCGACAAAATCCCCAATTGGCAACACTGATTGCAGTCCAAATTCTAAATATTGGAGAGGGTTTTTTCACCCGGCACTCCTCCTCAGACGTGACGCACACGCAGGTTGCCAGATTGACGACACCAACAGCCATCTCTCCAATATTTATTCTGCTTTTATTATACCGTGGTTGATCATGAAGTTTTTTGGATGGATGTCGAGGCTTTTTAGGATGGGCAGAAAGTTCTGTTTCCCGCCAGCTTCCATGGCTGAAATTAAATGCGCTGTGTTTCCCGCCAACTGGCAACCCAGGCTTGAAACACAGTCGGGTTACTGGCAGGGGGCGGAGTCACACACCAAAACAAAGACAGACATGCCGACACGGAACACACATTTTCAAAGGAGCATAACTGACTGTAGCATTGTTTTTCAGATAAACATGTATGTTAACTTAGCATGTTTCTTACATATCTGCAAACATATTATGGTATGTTTATGCTTTAGTAGAGTCAAAAACGTACACACAGCAGCTTTAAGTGAACTTGAACAGTTGGGAGAAATACAGATGTCATAGATGTTATAAGAATCATCTATATTTATATAGATGTATTCTATATCTTATATTATCATCTATATTATTTTTAGATTTATTACTTCATGAAATGTCTGTAGGCTATTTCTGTAGAAGCCTTTACTACTAAAAAACTTTAAAAAACTATTTAATTTGTATTTTTGAGTAATATATTTATTTATCATTTAGCTTGTAAGTAATACTTGGAGTGTTTACTTGCCTTCAGTAAGCTTGAGAATGTTTTATTACATTAGTTTATTATGTTTTGCTTTTGTATTGGTGGCAGTTTCTAGCTTCAAAGAACATCAGTTTTTCTAACATCTTTATGGGTCCACCTCGGGTGTGCATTATTTTCTAATAATTCAACGGCCTGTCATCAATTATTCCTTACATAATGTAATTTATTGTAATTAATGTAACTATAAATGCATTCAAAAACAAACGGGTGTGAGTTGGCTGTGACTTATGGAAAGTATATGCAGGGCTATTATACACAGTTGTGTGCTATTGTACAGACCAGGTTTATCACAGCCTCGTTTTCATCCACATTCTACAGGCCCTGTCTTAGTTAGGTTTTTTTTTTTAACCCAGAAATTAAAATGCAGTTTCACAACACTTTTTTTGATGGTTCCCCAACAGATATTCTACTCACTATAAGCAACTTTGCAAGTACATCAACTTATTCTACCAACCCTAACCTTAACTAAGCCTACTAATACTCTAATGAGAGTTAGTTGACATGTCGTTGCAAAGTTGCTTATAGTCAATAGACTAAAGGGGACCATCAAACACTTTGTAATTAACATCTGATGCGTTTATAAATCACAGTTGAAATTTAAAAAAAAGTTCCTGAGGTTCAATATCTTTAACAACATGTACAAACATTACTACAAACTAAACAGCAGGTCCTGAAACTGCAGCCTCCGGTTGAGCACCCTTCTCCCTTATAACCCAACCCACGAAGCCGCAGTTACCTCCGATACCTCAGCCCAGCTAATCACCAACAGCTGCGCTTGAGGAACCGAATTAGCCGGATCCTGACTAGCGCGATCATTTGATCTCGGATGTGATAAACGACGTACGAAGAACCGGTCCCTGATGGATAGGTTTATTTATTTATTTATTATTATTATTAGTAGTAGTATTTGCTCCCCCTTTATTCTCATCCCATCATCTAGATTCTAGAATTAGATTGATCCACCCTCCGGAGCAGATGGTGGCGGTAATGCACTAATAAGCTGGATGCCGACCGCCGGTAAAAATAAAGAAGAAGAAGAGGAAGGAAGGCTGGAGCTGAGCTCTGCAGGACTGATGCTGCCTGCCGCGCATTAAACGGGTTAATGACAGAGCTTATTTCTAAGGTCAGCAGACACCGAGATCAAGAGGATTCTGGAAGGAGACCTGTGTTTACGATGCTGTACGCGGGTATTTCAGAAGCGCGGCTGCAGTGGCGCTCCTCCGCCGCTAGGGGTCAGTGAGTGGCGCTGCGCCGCGTCTGCTGCACTTCCGCTCGGGCTGCTGCTCTCTCTCTTCCGCTCTCCGGTTCATCATGGTGGGTATCCGAGCGCTCGACTGCGGATAATCTGCTGTAATCCGCCGCTCCCGCCGCGCGGTGCGTCAGCGCGGGCAGCGGTGCGCGATGCGGGCAGTGTGCGGCGCCCGCGTGTGTGAGTATGACGCGACGGATGAGCGGCGCGGCAGATTGCAGCGCGTTATAGAGCGCGAGCCGCTCCGCTGATCCGGTCGTGTTTCTGCGGCTGTAGTAACGGTTCCCGCTGTGTTTGTCCGCAGGGCCGCGTCAGGACCAAGACGGTGAAGAAGGCCGCTCGGGTCATCATCGAGAAGTACTACACCCGGCTGGGTAACGACTTCCACACCAACAAGCGCGTGTGTGAGGAGATCGCCATCATCCCCAGCAAGAAGCTGCGCAACAAGATCGCCGGGTGAGCCGCGCTGCATGCTGGGACACGCCACCGTTCTCTTCTCTCCTGTTAGACTCTAACGAGCTGCTCGCGTGTTTCACAGCACTGAAGTCTGAGCTAGAGCTCTACACGGGTCCGCTGGGATCAGAAAACCCCAGGATCGGGGTTAGCGGTCTCGGGGGGGATTTAAAGTAGATGTGCTTGTTCCAAACGACCCGATAAGAGCCGAATCACTGGAGACAAGGGGCAGATCCATCTGTGTGCAGAAGCCTTTCGCCGGAGATTAGGCAGCAGACGACGGCTAGCGATTTAGCAAACTATCTAATCCGCTGGTCACAGTTGAGAGCCGAACTCAGAAATATCTTGTGTCCGTCAGGCAGCCACTAATATAAAGTACATTAAATGCATGTAAAGTAGATGAAAGTAATGGAGAAGCAGCCAAACCCGTGAGCAGGACCGATGCAGGCTAAACGCGTCGGTCGGGTCGGACTCCAGGCTAATGTCATCGGGTCTTAATTAATCGATGCTGGTGGGGTTCAGTGAGAAGTGATTGGGGTCGGGTACGGGTTTAGAGACTCTAGAGAAGGCCTCTAGTCTCGGCTCTCGGATCAGCTGCTAAACACTGCGCTTCTGCAGGACTGAAACCTTAGATCACAGCACACTCTTAATTCCACGACTCCAAGCTCGCAGTATTTTTCTCTTGTTCTCCAGTATGTTTTTCTAAACGTCCTTAAATCAAGATACATTTACGTAGTCTCAAGATTCACGTCTTGTTTTCTGAGAAACGGATCAAAATGAAGTGGTTATGATCAAAGCAAGAACAAATATCTGTCAGCGGGGAATGAAGTTGATTTCTCTGACTCCATCGGTGGATATTCCTTCTTGTTTTGATCATAAACTCGCTTCATTTTGATCCGTTTCTCATGAATGTGAATGAATTCACTTTTATTCTCCAGTAAATGTGTTGATGTAGGTATGCGCTGTTAAACGGCCCGAATCACTGAGGAGCAGCAGTTTGTGACCGATGTTCACACACAGAACCTGCAGAAGCCCAGTAACCTGGACGAGCCTGAGCGCCTCTTTCTGATCAAACACTGAAGCTGAAGTCCAGACTCGTGACCGTCTGCAGGCCGCCGAGGGTGTTTGCTGGACCCTGTTCCTGACAAACCCTCTTCCACACGCTTTCATTGAAACTGAGCTGAAGGATTTTGTTAAGGTGAAACGGGAATAAATGATTTGATTGATCTGATTGAATACTTCAATACGCAAATAGAAACTGAGTGTCACGTAATCAGTTGCACACAAGGCAGATTTGATGTAAACTCAATTTGCTTCTACTTCATGTTCTTGCTGAAATCTAAACATTTAAACCGTGGCTGTAAAAACTTGCTTTCAAGACCGATTTATCCAAACATTACCTACTGGCTACATAGAGATGATTGCGCTGTAGTGCATATATTAGCAATGCTCGTCTCCAGTTATTTTCTAGTCGACTGACGAGTTTTTGGACACGGTCTTTCCTGACGTTATGAAATGCAGTGATCTCTCACGCCAGGATTTAGTGATGAGTGACCGTTGAGAGCCTGTTTGGAGTATGAACGCGTGTTGTGGTGATGTGTGTTAGTGGAGCGGCAGCATCCGAAGCGCTCGTGAAGAGTGTTTCAGCTGAGCGAGTGCTGTGTGTGTCTGCAGGTACGTCACACACCTGATGAAGCGCATCCAGAGAGGGCCGGTCAGGGGGATCTCCATCAAGCTGCAGGAGGAGGAGCGCGAGCGCAGGGACAACTACGTGCCCGAGGTGCGTCTCTCTTAGTGCTGGGCAGTATGACCAAACATTTATATCATGGTATTTTTCAAAATTATACCGGTTTCACGCTCCGGGAAAGTCAGATCTCGCGTTCGCGGGACAGCACTGGAGAAATCTTCCAACTTGAACCATAGCTAAGGTTTATCCAGAAAAGTCGCTAGGTTTGTCAGTATGAATATTCTTAACATTGCATTTAAAACAATTTAAGTAACAAGTTAAAATAAAATGTTTGAAAAAGAATACATTATTTTTAAAAGTTTTTTTTGGGTGGAAACGACATTTTTACCTCAGACCTCACATGCGTTTTTTTTCGTGTCAGTTGCGGCGAGTTAAAAAATGACCATGCGAAAGATGAGAAGGTGTGGGATTAATTGTTGCATTTTGTTTTTAGACTATATAGCATTAAAACGGCTCACTATGTAATGCTAATGATATTTCACTATGTAATGCTAACGTTATATGAAGAATTCTGTCAGGCTATTGATTGATTTTCCATTGTTCTGCATTTACCCAGCTGATTTGAATAAATAAGCTATGCTTTGGCCAACATTGAGTGTATGCTCTACCATCTTTTGGGGGTTTCTTGCTTTTAGACTAGTCGACTAGTCGGATACAAAACTTTCGTTTAAACGTCAGTCAAATTAGTCGCCGCGTACATCCCTAATAGTAACACATGCAGCTGTTCCCTCACCACAGTGCAGCAGTGAAAAGGGACCCCTTTCAAACAGTGGCGCGTTCCCAACGTTGTTTAAGCGACACACACCGGTATTGCGGTATTTTAAAAATTCATTTCATAACAAAAATAAACAGCGGTATTCGGTATGAACCGGTGTACCGCCCAGCACTAGTCTCTCTGGTGTTTGAGGCTCCTGTATCGAAAGTGACTGTGGAGCCACCGTCTCCAGGCCATTGATACTACAGGAAGAGCAAGTGAAAGACTTTCCCGTGTTTGCTGGACTCTGTTCCTGACAAACCCTGGATCTTTCACACAACATGAGTTCAGATGCATGTGAAGTGCAGCTGTGTTTGGCCTCAGTGAGGCTCTTCGGTGATGTTGTTGTGTTTCTGCAGGTCTCGGCTCTGGACCAGGAGATCATCGAGGTCGACACCGACACCAAGGAAATGCTCAAGCTTCTGGTGAGAATCATTCAGTCCTGTGTCTGATGAACCTGTGTCGAAAGTGACTGTGGAGTGACTCTGGTCTCCAGGTCATTGATAGAACAGGAAGAGGAAGTGAAAGACTTTCCCGTGTTTGCTGGATCCTGTTCCTCACAAACCCTGGATCTTTCGCACACGCTTGTCTTTGCTCTTGTTTGCAGCGCGGCAGCTGAGGATCACATGGATAAATCACCTAATCTCAGGATTCTTGTGGCTGTAATTATATGCCGGCTCAGACGCCAGCTAACAGTGAAGCGCGGAGCGTCTTGAGCTGGGGGTTCAGCTGAATGTGTAACAGACGTGTGACTGTCTGTCTGCAGCCCTGCTCAAGCGTCTCTGCTGCTATACTTTAGTGTTGTTGGTCTTAAACATGAGCATTGAGTGACTCTGTCTCCATCAGTCATCAGTTCTCTTGCTAATTGTGTTTTCTTGTCCGTCAGGATTTCGGCAGCCTGTCCAATCTTCAGGTGACTCAGCCTCCCGTCGGCATGAACTTCAAGACCCCCCGCGGCGTCTAGACATTTGTAATATATCTCTTAATAAAATTGTTGGGGAAAACCAACACTGATGTTGTGAAGTCTTTATTTGTCCGTGTTAACATGCACAGACTAATCGTGACCGTTTCATTTCTTGTATGCAGCTTCAAGTGTGTCATTTTTGATCAGGTGTAATGATGATTAATGCAAACAGGACAGAGGTATTCATGCTTCAGATGTGTTTCTCACTTGTTTGTGCTGCGGTTGTTTAGTGCAGTTACTTTGCTCTAACTCACACTTATTAAAAATCACAAATTATATTTTAAACATGAACCTTGGAGAATTGTAGCGTCCTGCTAGTGAGACTATTTTAAACTGTGTGTGTGTGTAATATACAGGGTTTTTAAGACCCCGTGTGAAGCGACTACATGGGGAATGTTTGAATCTTGAAACATTAAGAATTGGTTTGTCAGCAGGATTACTGAAGCAAAGTGCAGAAACTGAGAAATGACAAGCAGTTACAGCGCTTATAATATACTTTTTTTTTTTTTTTTGAACCGTATGTCAACACATTCAGTACAATTACAACAACAAATACAGCAATTTTTTCTATGCTAGGGGGAGAAATAAACTATATTATAGGAGTACATTAAAGCGTGCACAAGCTTGCAAATTCTGACCAGCTTTTGTTTCTTCGAGGGCAATATAGCCTCAATATAACGCTTCACTTCATTTTTAAATGCTATAGACCAGTGATGGGCAAACTAGGCTCTTCCAGGCCACTTTCCTGCAGAGATTTGGTCCAACCCTGATAAAACTCACCTGCCTGCAGCTTTCTAGTAGTCTTGAAGACCATGATTAGCTGGTTCAGGTGTTTGATTAGAGTTGGAGCTAAACTCTGAAGGAAAGTGACCTGGAAGGGCCAAGTTTGCCCACCCCTGCTAAAGAACATGGAAATTTAACCATTCAAATTTTAAACAATAATAAAGTGTGGGTCTGTTTAACTTAAAGGGGTCATATGATGCTTTTTTAAAGATCATTATTTGGTGTAACAGAATATGTTGACATGCTTTAATGTTCAAAAAGCAACTGGATTAGACATCTTGTTCAGTACACAGCCTCTATTTGGAATATGAATCCCCTCCATATTTTATCTATTCTGGGTGGCATAAATTTTTTCCTTGTTTGTAATTTTGATATTAACGAAATACCTGTGAAACTTCAAGCATGCACATGCACATGCACTGATGAGGGGGCGGCTGAGGCGACGAAAGGGGGCGATGACATAGCACAAAGTAAAAGTAAAAAAAAAAAACATATCTGGCCCATTCACGTATTTGTCGGACTGTAAACAAACCTGCCCACTACTAGTACAACTATTGGAATACATGGTTCACACGGGATTTCATTTTGGAGAAAGAGGGTGGTATCATCGGCTAACTGCCTTATAACTAGTCCTCTATCAATAATAGTCATACCTTTAATCGCACAGGCATTAATATGATTGGCAAGGAGTTGACTTATTATCAAAGACAAATATGGAGAGACGGGGCAACCCTGTCTAATCCCTCTAGAGCAATTAAATCTAGCAGAAGTGCCACCCAACAGTTTAACTCAACTGTTGCTGTTCTTATAATACGAAATATTACGAAATCGCGTTTGGTCTCGTACTGTATCGCGTACCTTGTCAGTGTCGTGCGCTTTGCTTGGCCATTTGGTGTGATAAACAGGAAAGTGTGTTCAAGCTCCAGCAAAACAGTGTAAAGAAATACTCTTTGTGAGAAGCAGTCAATCAGCAGAAGTTAAAAGCAGCTTGTAAGTGTATTTATTTCTTGTCTCAGTGTTTAGCACAGTTGTCATTGCTAGGAAACGCTTGTTTTGTTTACTGTGGAGACGTGCTGAAATCGCGTTTGGTCTCGTACTGTATCGCGTACCTTGTCAGTGTCGTGCGCTTTGCTTGGCCATTTGGTGTGATAAACAGGAAAGTGTGTCCAGCTGAACTCAATTTGAGTTTTGTTAAACTAATTAAAAAGAAGCTTAGTTTACCACGGAAGCGGTCGCGGCTGCGGTCGTGTGAAGACCGAAGAGTGTAAAGACCATCGACTCTACCGTGCGACTCCACCGGGCAGGACACCGGCAAAGGACATAAGTATCGCTTTTTATCTCTCCTCTTTCCACTTCTGTTTCAGGTTTTTATAAACTATTTCTTACTATGTGTCAGTAAGTTGTTGTTATTTTAGCATGTGTGTTTGCCTCAGTGTTATTTTTTTAGGATTACTGATGAACTAATGTACTTTGATTTGTATTAGTTATCTATTTTAGTTACAGTTGTAGTCATGTTGTCATTTTATTAGTTTTTTTATTATGTCTATATAGGCTTTTTATTAAATTTTACTTTTATTTAATTTGAGTTATTTCAGTACTTCAACATACAAAATGGAAATGAAATAATATATATATATATAATGTATTTATATATATGTACATGTATATGTATATGTGTGTGGCTGTACATACACATATGTAGTTGTTTTTTGGTGTTTGGCTTAGTGTTATGTTAGAATCATTATTATACTCATACCTTTTGTTCTTTTAATATTTTGAATTGTTTTTAGCTTTATTTTTTTGTTTTCATTTAAATGTTTTAGTTTTGAAATGTTGTTGTATGCATTTGTCATTTTTATTTAATTTATTTTACTTTCTTAAATGTGTATATATATAGTATTTATAGAGTTTTAGCTTTTAGTTTTAATTACTTTTTCTTATTTGTAAGTCGCTTTGGATAAAAGCGTCTGCTAAATGACTAAAAGTAAAAAGTAAAAAGTATTATTCCATGGTACGGCTCCCCTCACGGTAAGCCTGTGTCTTTCCCTGGCAGACGTTCTCTGCCATCTCTGCTGCGTAGTCATCTCACCCCAGGCGGGCTGAGTCTACCGCAGGGACTCCCATATGTAGTACTGCCCTATGGCCAGTCCATATGTGTACCTCCACATGATACCTCCTATACGCAGGATGTGGCTTCCGTAGCGTTCCCCTACTTGGGTACGCTTTCCCAGTGTTATCCAATATCCCACTGTTCGGAACAGCAGTCGCGGACACCTCTGCCTAAGCCCTGTCCTTCTTCCGCCCCAACTGGTGTGGGGGGACTTGCCGGCCTTCGCAGGGCACTGGAGGGGGTCAGCAATAGTGGCGTTTTCCATACGGATCCCAATTCGTCAGTCACGACTGACGTAACGTCGAACGTGACTGACTGAAAGGGAATGTCTCGGTTACGTATGTATTCAGTTAGGTTGTAATGGCCATGAATTTAAGTTTACTTAATTTTTTTCTCATCTAATATTTATATTTTATTTAATCTTAATTTAAATTACTTAAAAAGTTTTTTTAATGATTTAGTTTAGTTAACAATAATATGGCCAATAGACAATAAATGGCCAATATTACAATTCCATTTTTAAAAAAATTAAAAAATTAAAAACTACATTTAACAGTGTTAATAATTTGTTAGTGTTTTTAAAGATGAACTTAAAGTGACCGTTAGATGATGGCAAAATATCATTACTAAAAAACAGGGCACGCACAAATGAATATCCAATATTGACTGATACTGACAAACTAAAAACCCAATTTAGTACAAATATATCATCGGTGCATCCCTTAAAAACATGTTGATATCTCTTAGCAATAGGAAACATGTCAACACATGTCAGGAGACAAAAACTGCCGTTTACACAACAGAATGAGTTAGATTCACTGTGACGTGTGCATCCCCATCTCAAAAGTGGTTGTCTTTGGAGGCATCTTGGCAGGGGCCATTAGATGCTCTGGCATCTCAAGCATCCTGGAAGGACAGAGCTGCTGCGACGGGGAGGTAAGAACATGATGTGCAGAGCTAAGCGAAGGTATCTTCAGGACAAAGAGCAACCGCAGTGGGACAATGACTGTGAACAATCCGAGCGTTTTATTCATCCCGCTGTTGTCCTGAGCTGGGGCTATCATGCATAAGCACGCCACCACAAACAAACTGCAGCCTGGGCGCCTCCACTGTTTCAACCTGCAAATTCCTTTGGCTTGTTTTAAAGGGAGAAGCGTCCCATTCTGTCAATGTCACCGCGGATATCCCTATATACAATGCAATTGAAGATAAGCCTAATCTTGCACACCCACACGGCATCTTCATTTTTTCCCCTATCAAAGCCGACAGTATGTACAAACCAGAGGATTAGCCACAGACTTCTATTGTTGGAATAAACGTGCAAAGTAAACCTAGCAAGGACAAAACTCAAATATTGTTCAATGTATATTTAACATAAAAATAATAATCCAATATTGTGTGTGCAAAATCTGACAAAGTACATTTGATATTAAACGTCTACTTAATAATAACCAATTTAAACGCAAAAAAAGCCATTTGTGCACTACTTATGCAAAAATAACGCATTTGTCGAATGCTTCCTTCCGTTTCATGCTTTTTCACTACAAAAGCAAGGCGCAGACATGCTTTCTAATTTGAATAAGATTAGATATACAAGGTATTAGAAGATTTCTGTTGGGTTCATAACATCTGCGCTGGTGCACGGTGTCATTTGTGTGTTTACAAATTGAAGTAAATGGATTATGGAGGCCTTCTTTACAACACAGAGATCTACAAACAACACACAATTCCATGTAGGAGAAATTTCATGACTCTTTATGAGCTAATTTCCTCCATGTCATACATTACAAAAGCTGCCTGTGTAGATAAAAAAACCCAAAACAATATTCAAAGCAGGCGTGAAGCTATTGTGCTTTAAGGACGCAGATTAAAAACACAGATACCCGTTAAAAAGCTCATGCAGAACACAAACAAAAGTTCAGGTCTGACTATTTTTTGCCAAAATGCAAATGTTAGATTTAAATTCATTTATTTTCATCACATCAGCTGAAGGCCTTAATTCTGCTCTCTTATTTTAATACTTGGCTTTACGGCTTATAATTGTATGATTTGCATTTTTTTTTGCTCCCATTATAAATAATCCATGCAACACACGGCCTGGCTGCCAAGCTGGCATCACTTTCTATTTAATCTTGTGAAACAGTCGCTTTATCTCCTTGTTCAACCTGGGGTTTATCTTTTGTTGTGGCACCGTACTATTGATGTGGAAATGTTTACAAAGCAATATACACTTGCCCCATTTAGCGAAAGCGAGAGTTCAAGGTATTAATATGATCGTTTTTATCAGCTCCAGCGTACTTCACTCAGTCATTGGCTTAATAACAGTTTTTTTTAATGGCTCCTTTGCCGAGGACGTCATGTCTTGTTAACAATGCCGTAGTAAGGAGGCAGCATTTATACGTATCGCCAGGAGAGCAGTTTTTGTTTTGTTTTGTTGTGAGACTCGGTGCAGAACTATCGACCGTGGTATTCTCCTTTAACTCCCTGTGGGGTTGAGAGCGGAGCCCCCATTACATCGGCATGTGCTCCATTATCATTTCAATATGAGTATGACACACCGGTATGCGGCGGAATGCTATGTTTCTATTTCCACTCCACAAACGATAGCAAACGCTGTATGCCTGGTGTGAGGTTTCCCCGACACCCTCCTTCTCCCCCCTCCCTTTGCCCTGCCGCGAGCGAAACAGCAACGCTAGCAACTAGTGTAATGTGTGCCGCGAGGCCCCGGCAGCACAGGACAGGCTAAGACTATAACCAGTTACATAATCGCCACAATAAACACGTTCCGATTGTGCTCAACACACAGCACTTAACTCCCACTGACGATAACAAGAGTACGCAGCAACCCTTCGCCAGCTTCCAAGGGAAATAAAAGAGGGAGCGATCTAACTCTACACTTCATTCTCACACTTAAGGGCCATGCATTTTCCAAATGATGAAACATATTATCATTGCGGCCCAGGGATATTTTACAGACAACGTACATGGTGCTTGAACAGTCTAGATCTTTGTTAAGTCATGGTGAATAATCAGATACGCAAAATGGGCACTTGTTTTATTTTTCGAAAGCCTTTTTTTGCGGGGGGGGGTGTAATTTATGAATTAGTGTTGAATTATATTAAACATATTTCTTTGAGAATAATACTATGATTATACGTTTCATATTGAACAATGACAGATATAATCATTGCACCTGGGGATATTTTATAGTCGATGTACATGGTGTTTGAACAGTCTGGATCTTTGTTAAGTCATGGGGAATAATCAGATATGCTAAATGGGTACTTGTTTTATTTTCAGCATTTTTTTTTTATTCATGAATTAGTGTTGACT
This sequence comes from Sinocyclocheilus rhinocerous, assembly GCF_001515625.1. Taxonomy (NCBI): domain Eukaryota; kingdom Metazoa; phylum Chordata; class Actinopteri; order Cypriniformes; family Cyprinidae; genus Sinocyclocheilus; species Sinocyclocheilus rhinocerous. Next base: position 18,009 of record NW_015653706.1, read on the forward strand.
TATATTAAATATATTAATTTTAAAATTAATACTGTGACTTACTTTTTAATGTGAATCTATTTTAAAAGAAAAAAAATAATGAAAAAATGTCAAACACGCACACACAGCTGTAACGCCCCTGTGGACTGTTTGTTGTGGTTTCTTCCCTTTGTGTTGGTTTAGCCCGTCTAATCATTAGTTAATCACCGTCATTGTGCTCACCTGTCTGCCACTTATTATCCACCCCATATTAGTTCCTGTCTGTCTGAGCATTGGTGTCGGTTATTGTTAATGTTCCCCCACGAGTGTGTGTCTCACCTACCTGAACCTGCCTTGTTGTGTCTACAATAAATGTCATTATTGGAATCCTTGTCGTCCTCGTCCTAGTCCTGCCTGCCTCCACATCCGGATCGTGACAGCTCTTTTGTTAGTTTTGACTGCTTTTATTGTCCTCATTTGTAAGTCGCTTTGGATAAAAGCGTCTGCTAAATGACTAAATGTAAATGTTATAAAGGCTGTTAATTGCACTAGTAAAGAAATTTCCAAAACCCCATTTTATAAGTGACTCAAAAATAAACTGATGCTCTACGGAGTCAAAGGCCTTACAGAAAATAATAAAACCATTATCTACATCCAGGATAATCCAAAATATCTAAAACTAGTCTTATATTGTTTGTAAAATGCCTATTCCTCATGAATCCAGATTGTGTTTCTTCTGTCTTTTAGCGAATATCAGGGCATATACTTTATAATTATTATTGAATAAACTGATTGGATGCCAATTTTCAAGAAAAAGTAGATCCTTTTTTGGTTTGGGAATTAATGTGATTAATCCTTGAGTCAAAGTGGGAGGAAGGCACTGATTACTTATACTTTCATTAGACATTTGGAGCAAAAAAAGGGGCCAAATCATTAATAAACTGCTTATAAAATTCTGGCGATTTATTATTTTTCAGAAGACGAATTGCCTTTATCACTTCCTCAGCAGAAATAAGCATATCACAGAGTTCACTTTCATTTTCGTCAGCTCTATAGAACTCAGAAAAGCATCAGATGCAGTTTGAGAAAAATTGGATGTATACATGTTCTTATAAAATTATAAAAACAGTGACTAGAAATTAGTTTGTAGTCCTTGTTACAACCCCATTCACATTTTCATTTACTAATGTTGTTATTAATATGGTGTCTCTATAAATTGAAGAAGCATTGTGAATTTTGTTCTCCTTCTTCAAGCCAACGTCTCCTGGATTGAACAAACGCACCTTCAGCTTTCCTTCTATACAATTCATCTAGTTTGATTCACAGTTCTGATAATAGTCATTTCTCTTCATCTAATAAACTCTCTGGGCATTTATTTGCTAATTTTGTAATTTCAACAATAATGTTGGTTTCTTCAGCTCTTTTGTATTTGGCCATTCGGCTGCCTAATGTCCTAAAATATTTAGTGACCTCAAATTTCAGAAGTTCCCAGTTTGAGCAAAAAGCATTCTCCTTATTGGCTTTATCCCAACATCTGCATATCAATCTAGGGATATATCATCTCTTTTCTTACCTACAGTAGCAATGAATTGTTGAGTCTCCAATATGATCCACTGATAAAACAACTTGTTATTAGATCATTTAATATGAATGCTTATAGTTTTATGATCTGTTAGTGGAGTAGAAGCAATATCAACTACTACATCATCTTTGTTAAAGTGCTCAACAGCCAGAAGTCAATTCTGCACTGACTGGACCTGTTTTATTGCTCCAGGTAAATGACTTATTATGTGGAAATTTGTCTCTCCAAATGTCTCTAAAATTGAATTTATCCATGAAGTTTTTCAGATTATTGTTATTTATGTTAGGCTGACCTGATGGCCATTTATCGATCGCTCCATCCAGTATAATATTAAAATCTCCTCCAACTAATAAAATGGCATGTGGATACTTGTTTAGCCAACTAATAAGTATATTTTCTATGGATTCAAAAAGATTGTTATTATTATGCAGATTGTAATTATATCCATATAAATTCCCTAAAATTGATATCAATATATTTAATTACTTGGTCTTTCAGGATCACATTGTGTAGAACATCTCCATTAAATCTGTTCTTTAAGGCAATCATCCAGCCGAGTGTTCAGACCCATGAGCAGATTATACCATACAATACATCTTCAGAAAAGCGTTTCCGTTCCGTCTCTGTGCTTCTAGCACCACCTCGCGCAATTACAGAAATAAACGCCTTGCATTTATTCTTATCTTTTATCGTACTGTTATCTGACAGTAAAGAGGTAATGTGGCGAAAGCTTGAGTTTAGCTTACCTGTTGGCATCTCGAAACCCAAATATTCCATCAAATTCATAAATATAACCAGGGATTGAAATGTACTTTTTCACTCACCAGCCAATTTGGCTACTACATTTTTAAGTTACCGGCCATTCATAACTTCTACTAGCCCAAAATAAATAAATAAAACCAATACACCAACAGTTTGAGGCTGTCTACACTGGGCGTGGCAAAGCGACCATTGCAAATCATTTTGTGTCAGTACTAAGGGGTGTGCGATATTGACAAAAAATAATATCTCAATATTTTTCTGGGATTTTATCGATAAAGATAATTAGACAATATTTTGCTGAGTGTGTTATTGTTCTGATATCTTAAGGACTAGCATGGACAGCTGACTCCTAAAGTTTTTGATATATTTCATATTCTGTGTGATCAGTTCACAGCAGTGATAGAAATTAATCTTTTCCAATAAGTTTAAATTGATGTTTACCTCTATGGGCATTTTCACCTTGGCTTTATAAAGCCATTTTTTCTAAAAGTGTGCATCATCTTTTGAGTCAAATTCTTACATTTAATCAGTCAATAATAATAATAATAATACATTTAGACTGTTACTAAACAAATGAAATCAGTATCAACAAAATTAATATTTGCATAAGTTGCATATGAAGTGGCAATGGTGTCTAAAATGTAAGTCTCTTGATATTAACTTATTGTTTATTGATGTATAAAATCAAGATCACATTAGTAACCATGCTGATTTTTTTTTTTTTAAACGGCATCCTTCGTGTGACATTAAAGGGGTCATATGATGTGATTTCAATTGTTCCTTTCTCTTTGGAGTGTTACAAGCTCTTGGTGCATAAAGAAGATTAATAAAAATAATAATACATTTAGACTGTTACTAAACAAATGAAATCAGTATCAACAAAATTTATATTTGCATAAGTTGCATATGAAGTGGCATTTAGATGTATTTACACGTTAATGCAGCTTAGAGGGACATGGAATGCTTTAACCTGCAGTTACAAATGCATAATGTTTTGATATTTTAAACATGAAATGTTGATGAAAAGACAAAGATGTTGATACAAATGAAAATATACTTTAAATGTAAAATTAAAACAATTAAAACCGCCAGTAGGTGGCAGCGTCACTGTTAAGAAATGAATCATCGCGGTTGAACCAAATAATTTAAACGGTTGATTCATTCAGGAACGAATCACCGTCATGTTGCTCAGAGAGAAGTCACTTTCAAATCGAGCAGCTTTCTGTTGGTCAATGCAGTAAATTCGCATGACCAGCTTGAACATGAGCAAAATCTGCATGTGGAGTTTTCAGTCTCATACATAACGCCACATCGATTCCTATTTAAATGACTGATTTGGCCCGCAAAATTTTGCCAAGCAACATTAAAGGGGTCATGTGATGCGATTTCAATTTTTCCTTTCTCTTACAAGCTCTTGGTGCATAAAGAAGATCTGTAAAGTTGCAAAGACTAAAGTCTCAAGAGATTCAAGAGATA
>NW_015653706.1:23375-23918 GCF_001515625.1 Sinocyclocheilus rhinocerous
AAGTTGCATATGAAGTGGCATTTAGATGTATTTACACGTTAATGCAGCTTAGAGGGACATGGAATGCTTTAACCTGCAGTTACAAATGCATAATGTTTTGATATTTTAAACATGAAATGTTGATGAAAAGACAAAGATGTTGATACAAATGAAAATATACTTTAAATGTAAAATTAAAACAATTAAAACCGCCAGTAGGTGGCAGCGTCACTGTTAAGAAATGAATCATCGCGGTTGAACCAAATAATTTAAACGGTTGATTCATTCAGGAACGAATCACCGTCATGTTGCTCAGAGACACAAAACAGCGCTGTGGCTTTGTTCGGAATGATTTCTGTTGGCAAAATAGAGCAAAAACAGCCAATATGGTGTCTAAAATGTAAGTCTCTTGATATTAACTTATTGTTTATTGATGTATAAAATCAAGATCACATTAGTAACCATGCTGATTTTTTTTTTTTTAAACGGCATCCTTCGTGTGACATTAAAGGGGTCATATGATGTGATTTCAATTGTTCCTTTCTCTTTGGAGTGTTACAAGCT
>NW_015653706.1:24021-25498 GCF_001515625.1 Sinocyclocheilus rhinocerous
GCCAATCACAACGCACTGGATAGCTGGCCAATCACAGCACACCTCGCTTTTCAGACCGATGAGCTTTGTAAAAATAGACGTTTTTCAGAAAGGCGGGGCATAGAGGAGAAACAATAATGTACAGTATGTGGAAAATAATGTGTTTTTTAGCAGCATCATATGACCCCTTTAACTATATGAAATGTTATAAATATATACATTTTCTGCCACAGCTGATTTTTACCCGCATTTGGCAGGTGTTAATTTCAAACCCTGGTGATGAGTTAACAATAAAAAAGCCTCCATCTGTCGAATTAACAAGAATAATATTAATAAACACTAAAACATTTAAGAGAGTCATGTGTGTCAGTGCTACTCTGAATTGAGTCCTCCGGTGAAATCTCTTAGCAGGTCTCCTGTCAGCCTGATTGTCGGGTGCAGCTGGGTTTGATCAGGACTGCTGCAGCATAGGCTTTCCTTTATTTTCAACATGGTGTTTGCTTGAAGTTAACACACTTTCAACAACTCTTCCTTTTCTGTGTTTTACGTGATGACTTCTGACACCGTTAGACAACAACTTAATTTTCAAATATCAAGGCATATTCAAATCTTTTATGAATTATAAGTAGGATGAAACTCAAGTGCTGTTCACACTACAGAGAATGAAGCCAAATGAAGGTCCCACTGAGAACACTGATGATGCTGAATTTCAGGCAGATTCTCAAAGTAACAGACTTTACTACATCAAATTCTTCATCATCAGCGCAGCGTGTGCTTTTAGTGCATAGCAGTACGGTAACGAGTACTGACTCAAAGCCCCTTTAAGACAAGTCATGTCACTCGGCGGCCATCTTTGAAACGCCTCTCGGGCATGCAAGTGCAGCTCCTATCTCTTTGAATGGGGAAACATCAAATTCTACAAAACTGTTCACCAAGATTACGAATAAATTTCATATTTGAAATCACCAAAGAAATCTGACAACAACAGTGTCATAAATGTTGCTTCTTTTGTTCAAATAGCGTTATAAAAAGCTTATTTTTCAGGCTAGACCAGCCAGTGCGCATGCGCAGTCCTGAGCTTTTCTATAGCAACCGGGACTTCTAACAAGCGGCAACCTCCCGCTCTCTCTCGTGAAACCAACACGGAAGTGACTTAAACTGTAATTCATCGACTGGCCGCTAGAGGCTGGCTGCAAAAGAGAGTCAGTCCCATAGACTCCCCCATGTTAAAATGCCCAACTTTACAGCAGAAAAAAACATGTTTACAGCCTGGTACAAAAAGTGGTTTTGGTCTATATAGCTAATTTTGCCCTTCATGACAACTGTGAGGGAGTGAATTTTTTTATAACTCATTTGTTTAAATTGTATTAAGCCTTAAAGTTCTGCATAATTAAGGGCGTGGCCACTTGAGTGACAGGTGGATTGCCGCTGCTGTCACCACCATAGAGCTAGGCGGGCGTGGTTTCAGCAACCAGCTCCCGCCTCTTTGCCCATTTTC
>NW_015653706.1:25524-33024 GCF_001515625.1 Sinocyclocheilus rhinocerous
TTTTTTTATAACTCATCCGTTTAAATTATATTAAGCCTTAAAGTTCAGCATAATTAAGGGCGTGGCCACTTCAGTAACAGGTGGATTGCCGCTGCTGTCACCACCGGCGAGCTAGGTGGGCGTGGTTTCAGCAACCAGCACCTGCCTCTTTGCCCATTTTCGATTATCCGGGAGTGACGCGCTGCCAAGATGGCGACGGCCGGCTCCGCCCACTTTGAGCTTCAAAAACGCGTTTCAGAATCCTACAGGTGACGTCACGAACACTACATCCATGTTTTTATACAGTCTATGACTTCTAACCGCAGCTGCAGTGACGCGCTGACTTTACTAATTAGCGACTGGCTCTTTTGCTTCCTTTGATAGAGCGGCCATATTGAGCGTTGCATTTTTCCCCATTCAAAACTATACCAGTGACATGTCTTGGGTATTCTGTAGTCTTTGTACTGACTAACTAACTGACAGAGAGCTGGAACACAGCTCATAATAAATGAAACTCACATGCAAGACCAGAACAAGAAGGGTGGAAATGTTTAGGCAATGCAATCCATTAATTTACAATTTTATTAAATCTGTTGATGAAAAACAAGGACGCAATTGTCGACGTTGGGAAGAACAGTCAGCGTGGCTGCGTGAGACACATCAGGAGCTTCCTGTGCAAAAATTCATCATCATAATCACTATTATTGCAAAAATGTTCAATAAAATTCATGACTGTCACATGAGTCTTCATAGAGCAGCACGAGTCAATGCCATTAAGGAAGTGACAACCGAATAAAAAACCAAAACAAAGGAAATAAAACATCTGAAAATAGACGAAACACAATCACCTTATTACGACTAAACTCTGTCACTGTCACAACATCAGAGAACTGCTTTTCTTTTTAAATGAATTTAAATATTTTTTAAAAATATTTCACCATCTACTTTTATTGCGAAAATAGGCAACTGGACTAACTGTGTTAGGGTTATGGTTATGATGATGGATTTCGAGCAGCGTGAGGCCACAGAAACAGCTGCAGCACATCTCCATGACGACCATCCAGTGCACGTCACCATGACAACCGTCTCCTAACAGCAGTGTGTGTTTATCTTGCGCTCAAGCAGTTGCGAGTTTTTGGACAGTTTGCTGGATCTCTGTACATCGGTAAGTTTCCCTGAACAAAAAGTACGAACACAAGTGCAGCCTCATTAAACTAAAGCCCCGGAGCGAGACGCCCGTCCTGCCGGAGAAAGTGCAGAGAAGGAGTAAGCGAGCGCATCGCACCGCTGGAGAATCAGGAATGTTGTCGTCGGAATCGAGAATCGAAGCTTCAAATAAAAACATTAAACCAGACGGGGAACAGTCAACGGCGCGAACGTCCATCCGTTTGCTCTCCACAAACCAAAGCGTCTCTTTGTCTTCTAGATTCATATTTCCCAGGGCAGTGTGTGTGTGTAAGAGAGAGAGAGATGAGGTTTGTAAACAGCTCCATTGCAGAACCTGATTGGATGGTGGGGTGAAAGAGGCGGGGCTTCAGGGACTCAGGTGGGCTTCTTGACAGAAACATCAACTAGCAGTTCGTGTTGCTCACACAAAACACACAAGCTGTGTCAGTGATAGTCGCAGTCATCGAGACGAATCAGTATATCATAGACTGATTGCTCACATAATATATTAATCTCTGTGTGAGCTTATAAATGCTTGTTTTACTAGGGCATTCACGAGAGTTTGGCTGAAGGCATAATGTGAAACGATCTCATGTTCTGTTTTCAGCCTGTAAAATGTGTCAGTTCTGTTGAGGAAGACGGTGAATGAAGCTTCGTCTCTCAGATGAGAGATGAAGACATCTTGTTTCTCCCGTGTGTGTGTGTGTGCGCTGAAGCCCACCCTCGCCCCTGACAGCCTCCTCTCTCTGGTTCTTCCTCTCTAAAGACGGTGGGCTGCAGTTCAGGACGGGGCCGCAGGGGTTGAGGAGTCTGAGGGACCAAAGTGCTACGAGTTCAGCCAGGGGTGGTTGAGGCATTCTGAGGCGGAGGCCCGTTTCTCCGGCACCATCTCCAGCATGGGCAGACCCGCCCACACATGGCATTGTGACTGGATGATATCAGTCGTGTTTCTGTGTTTAAGTGATTGTGACAGATTTTGTGCCGATACTCGTGGTAAAAACGGCTCGAGCTATATATTTGAGTGATCTGCATTGGCCAATCCCGGTGTTGGAATTTCATATTGTATCTGGCAACAGAACGGAAGGAAAAAAGATCTCGGAGCAGAACCATTGACAAAGTGAATTACAAGCTCAGTGGAGTGGATGAAACGCTCCTGAACAGCAGAGCCGGAAGTCAGACTGTCAGCGTTACCTTTCTTTGAGAAGAACTCACAGCTGTATTTTCTGGCTGCGATGATCTTGTGGGGGATTTTTCCCAGTAACTCCATAATCAGAGCGATGTGGTCTGACCCCCGAACACACACACACACACAAACACACACACAACACAACACAACACAAGTTATTCATGCAGTGGTGCAGGAGGACGGACGCTCACACACACACAGGTCTGAAACCAGCCCGATTCAGATCAGACACCTGCAGGACCGACCGTCATTAAAGGGGTCATGAAATGGAAAATCAAAATTCCCTTGATATTTGCACATAAAGTGTTATTCTACAATAAAAACATGCAGCAAGTTTCATGCCAATGCAAACTGCACCTCTAAAAACTGAGCTTATCCTTCTAACAGATCAAACTATTAGAAATGTGTGACTGAAGTTTATTTTGAACCTCGTGCAAATGAACAAGAATGTTTTTGTTTGTTTTCTCAATATCTTGTACTGAAAGCTACAGCAGCGCCCAGTCTTTTGACGACTGCTGACGTTTCTGACAGTGGTGATGCCCAATGAAATGGAGAAAATGAGGCTGAAAAATAATCATTTTCATATATACTGAAAATTGGAGAAAAAAACTGTGCCAACTGACCTCCAGAATCCATAATGTAAAGAAGTAAAAATGCATTTCATGACCCCTCTAACATCAAGCCATAAAGCTGCAGTCTTGTGGTGTGTGTGTGTGTGTGTGTGTGTGTGTGTGTGGCAGTGCTCTCGTCCGTCCTCCCTCTGTCTCTAACACTACCTCTCCGGTTGAAGAATTCCCGGGAATATTTTCCAGAAAGAGCAAAGTGTCGAGGAATGCAGCCAAGAAGCTCTATGATGTGAGCTATATGATCTACGGGAGAGAGAGAGGAAGAGGAAGAGGAAGGGAAGAGGGAAGCGTGATGGGAAAATACGGATGAAGGGATCAGAAGGGAGAAAGCTGAAGTTTAGTATCAGCTAAAAACACACTAAACACGTTCCGACATCAGAATGCTAACAGTTACGCTGAGCTATAAACGACATCTTGAGTGACAGTGAAGGACAGAATCAAGATTAACGGAGATCAGAGCGAATGACAGAAGTGGATGTGTTCAGAATGGCATATCAGCGCACTGCACACGTGTTGGTTTTAAACATGACGTCATCATATTGCATGTGTGGTTCAGAAAGTGTCTGAAAAACAATGAAGTAACAGTGGCTCACCGGCTCTGTGTAACACTTGATTCTGATTGTTCTCTCAGTGCTACTTTCTCTTCTTCCACATAAATCAATATCTCATGTCCATTTACTGATGAATTTGTTAAGTAGTTGTGTGATTAGTGGGATCATGTCCAGTCAGCTGGTCTTTCCTTCACATCAGGCTTGTTATTTAAGATAACGATTAATGGACTGTTCGGTAAATATTTTGTCATTTTAATCTAATTTAAAAAAATAAAATGAGTCAAGATATTGTTAAAAATCACACTGGTCACAGAATCAGAGATCCTCTTGTTAAAGGAGCGTCACGGTGAGTCACGTGCGTCTCGTAAGCCTCTGATGCCACTGAATCCAGTCTTATATCAGTCAGTCCCGTTCATGGATTCCAGAGCAGTGAATGTGTAGAGATGTAAAATCAATCGTGATATTGTCTGACTAAACCTAGGCCTAGTCACAACAAAGCTGCTTGTTTGTAGAAAACAAGAGTCATGGGAAACGTGTTGAAGACAGTGGCTTTAAAGTGTGCAGTTATGAGCACTATGCCATTCTGAGCATCCGACAGGAAGCGTAAAAGCGGACAGGTACCTTCATCACGAGAGTAGTCTTCACCAGAGTGCGGCTCAAACAGATAGTCACCAGTGGCCAACTCAAACGCCTGCGGATGACAGACAGATCAAACGCAATCACAGACATAAAGGCAGTTGCGGCAGACGCGTGTCGGCCGGTCAGATGCTCACCATGCAGGCCGTGCTCCATATATCAGCGGGTGTGCTGTATCCCGCTCCGATCAGCACCTCGATGGAGCGGTACTGCCGCGTCTGGATGTCCTCCGTAAAGTGTTTGTGCTGGAAGTGCATTGATTACACAGCTCACGTCCAACCTTACACAGGTATTTACAATCATATGGACAGTCCAAGTGTTTTGTAGGATGTCTTACCACCCAGCATGCATTGCCCAGATCAGCGATTTTGACTCTCAGAACGTCTGCGTTCCTCGGATCCAGGGGATTCACCAGCAGATCAGCCGCACTGACCCTCGCTGCAGAGAGACAGACAAACAGCAGAGAGACAGATGGACAGACAAACAGACAGAGAGACAGATGGACAGAGAGACAGACAGAAAGAAAGACAGAAGAGAGAACGACAGACAGACAGAGACAGACAAACAGATGGAGAGACAGACATAGAGACAGATGGATGGACAGAGAGAGAAGGACAGACGGAGAGACAGACAGATGGACAGACAGACGGAGAGACAGACATAGAGACAGACGGATGGACAGAGAGAGAGAAGGACAGACGGAGAGACAGACAGATGGACAGACAGACGGAGAGACAGACATAGAGACAGACGGATGGACAGAGAGAGAGAAGGACAGACGGAGAGACAGACAGAGAGCTTATTAACCTGCTCACATTAAACAGTAGTCATGTGTGCACATATGAAGTGCATGCGCATGTTTGACCTTTCGGCGTGTCTCCGGTGCTGGATGACGACACTGTTCGGCTGCGGTCAGTGTTGCCGCTGAGCGCCTGGGCCTCGTCGTGCTCACAGTCGTCCGGTTTGGGATCCAGAGGAAGCTCGGGGAAGCGTGGCGTGGTGCCACGGTGCCGCGCTCCGTTCGTCAGTCCGGTTTCTCCATTGTGAAGCTCGTACGAGGCATCGGAAGCGTCGCGGTCAGTCGTGCTGATCTCCGACTCCACCAGAGGGCAGAGGAGAGGCGAGGACAGCGGCACGCTGGGCGACAGACGCTCCTGCGCACACATGATCACGTGACCGTTCGTTTTAGAGGCGTCATTGTGGTCCTTCCTGGAATGTTCCTGGCCTTCATCATCTGCCTCCTCCTCCTCCTCCTCATATTCTTCATCTTCGTATTCATCCTCCTCCTCCTCCTCCTCCTCCTCATCTTCTTGTTTCTCTATCGTCACTTTCGGTGGATCTGCTTCTTCCTCGTTCGGACACTCGTGTGTCTTCGGCTCGTCCTCGGTGCTCTGTGAGGGTGTGGCTTCCGTCTCCTCTTCCTCCTCTTTATCGTCCTCTTCCTCTCTCACGTCTTCATTTCCATCCTGCTCTTGCTGCTCTTTTGAGTTTTCACACTCGTTCTCAGGAGCGTCCTGTCGCTCAGATGGAGAGTGTGCGCACGCATGTGACTCTTCTTCAGTGGGAGTGGGACAGTCGGCGGTGGGACGGACATCACAGCCTTCCTCGTTCTCCTCTATTTCCTGCTGATCCTGATCAGGCTCCGCACCTGAGAGACAGAGACATTTCTATGAGGAAATATTTTAGACAGCCATCAACTCAAAAACAAACTTTATGTTGTCTTCATCATTGCAAAGAACTTCAAAAATAGAAAAAGAAAGCTGATGTTCTGTCAGTTCAGAGAGTTTCTGGGACCTTCTGAAAACACCATCACAACAAACCGTCTTACGAAATAAAGATTAAAAAAAAGTCAAATAAAGAACAGCTTGACAGCAAAATGAAGAGATCTTCTGAACAAACTAATGGAATATGATGCTTTTGCTCATAAGAGGAGACAAACCTCTCCAAAGAGTTACAAGAAAGATCTGATTCATCAACAAAAGACTCACTGGAGTCTAATGCAATCATAGAAAATCAGACCATCTTCAACTGGTTTAAAATGCAGCAGCTGGAGTCCTGACCAGAGAATCTGATCATATGATCATCTCCAGCAGTTTATCCATTAGAAACTAGTGCTATATAGTAACTGAGCGATCTTCAGTCACACCATTGTCCATCACACTCATTAAGCACTGCACATTTGGCTGTATAAAATGTCATCTTCAGGAAAAAAAGGAGAAATCCTTGGCCAACAATGTGAACAGAAAGCGTTACTTCAAACGCTGAACACTGGAGACAGAGCAGCATTCATGATCCTGCTTTAGGAACAAATTATCAAACATTTAAACAAGGGTCTGACAAGGAAGCTACAGAGACATACATGATCACTCACACAGGAGAAATGAGACGTTTCCCAGATTAAATGGAGATGTTTGGTCTAGGGAACCAGGATTTGTTTACATTCCTAAAACCAAGGGATTACTATATTAAAGACATCAGAATGACAACGATGCCATCCATTGCTATCATCTACACCTCTTTTTTACAAAAGATGACGTCTGGACTGAACTCACATGTGTGGTTGGTGAGTCTGACGGGCCGCTCCTTCTCTACCTCGGCCTCCTCGTCCTCATCTGCATCCTCATCATCCTCTTCATCTTCCTCGCTGTCCGCCAGAGCCAAGCTGGGACCGTGTGCGGCGTCCGACGCTCCGCCGGCTCTCTGCTTCTCCGCCTCTCGCTCCAGAGCTTCGATCTCCAGCATGCGTCTCTCCAGCAGCTCCGCCTGCCGCTTCTGCTTCTTCTTCAGCTTCTTCTTTTTATTTTTGGAGATCTTCCCCACCTGCAGGAGGCGCCAAACCACAGGAGACAACTCAGACAAACACGCTGGAGGCTTTATGCACTCTGTCTCTCGTACTTCAGCAGATGAACGGCCGGTGGAGTCACTATCCAGCACAGCTACAACAGATCCTAAACGCCGCTGGTCACTCTATAATAATAACACTGCGGATCACATGACATGCTCTCTTAATTATCAAAATTCACTGTCTAATGTGGCTTGGTTCCGTTTTGTAAAAATTGGATTTCACATGTTTCTTACAGTTCAACTAATGCGCATCACAAATATCTACAGATCAGAACTGTATGTTCTTGTATGTAATATGTACAACTATACAGCAAACTACATTTTGATGTGTTGAAGATGGCGGTCATTTGTCCGCTTTCTTCAGTAAAACAGATGTCTCTGTGTGAGAATTTTGGTTTCCTTCACTGACCTGTTTGAGTTCAGGTGCCGTGCTGACTGCGAACAAACAGAGAAACAGTCAGAACGTCACCAATCGCATTCATCATTCATGAATCAGAACGACAGAAAGCAG
>NW_015653706.1:38024-40647 GCF_001515625.1 Sinocyclocheilus rhinocerous
AATTTTATTTCATCCAGTGCCGTCTCTGTGTAGTGCTGTGCACTCTTTACGACCTTCATCGCAACAAAACGCTTCGCTCTGTTAACACACACAAACACACAGGTTATACTCACACCGAGTAACACACACACACTGCCTGCACTGGTGACGCGGTCACTCACTGAATATCCCAGCACAGCCAGACGGTGGAGAAGTGACCCCAGCCCAGCTTGCGGACGACATGGTATCTGCCGTTAAACAGGTCTCCGATCTTCACGGGATGGTAACCTCCTGCAGCACGAGAGAAACACGATACAGTCGACTGATGGTACTTGTAGAAACAGGAGAATCCGGCTAATGTTTCCTTCAGCTCAACTGTACGGCTGGTGTCCTCGGACCAGCACTCACGTTTATTAAAGTCTGTTTTAACACTTGATTCCTTTGAGTTTGATTCCACAGTTTCTTTCACGTTGTTGTTTTTTTCTTGTATATTTTACTGTGGTATGTTTGTGTCATTGATGTGAATATAGCCAAGAGTACTACTGGCATAACTAGATTTCCACTCAAGAGGAGAAGACCAAACTACTACTGAGAACTGTTTCTGCTATTAAAACTACAAGAATTAACATTTCACTTTCAGTGATGACAGAAAAATGACTTGAGGCTGGAAACTCATGCACCTGTGAAGAACGAGGCATAAATCAGGTCAGTGTCAGTCCAGCTTTTACTCAACATGGACAGAAACCTGGAAGCTCTCCTGACAGACAGACAGACGGGTGCGGTACCTTTGCAGTAGTCGGCTGGATCCTCCTGCTCTTCATCATCAGAGCCCAGAATCTCCTCCTCTGGCTCCGGCGGGGCCACAGGCTCGGGAGGGGGGGGCGGAGGAGGAGGAGGAGGAGGAGGAGGGGACGGAACCTTCTGTGTGTCGGGCCTACAAACACACACACACACACACACACACACACACATTTCCATTTACTGTGTGTGAAGGCCTGAGTTTATGAAACACACACACAGCGGTCTGCCACCGTCTCAGAAAACACCTTCAACCTGTTGCCATAGAAACTAGAGACAAGAATCTGGAATCCAGCTTGACATCAGATTCATTTTACGAGAATAAAATACATGCAGACACACACAAACGTTCACTCAGCTAAATGGGGACATTCCACAAGCTTCTACTGTTTTTATATTCAACAAATTATAAATACTATAGACTAACGCTAACTCACACCAAATACTGAATATATATATATATATAAAACATACACTCGTTTTCATCCTTCTCTCCACTCTCTGAGGCAGAAGTCTCTAAACTAATCCTTTCCAATCATACTACTACTTGTCCGCTTGATCCTATTCCATCTCATCTCCTTCAAGCTAGGGCTGGGCGATATAGCTAAAAAAAATGTATCAATGATATAATGTTTCATATCGTTTGGTATCGATAATTATTGACATTTTTTATAACCTTTTTTAAAAACAGAGCAATAGAATTTTTAATTACCCAATTTAAGACGAACAACAAATATTTTTTTGTTTTAACAGTCAAACACAAAATAAAATTTAAACAAATATCTAAGTTCTTTTGCTTTATATGCAGATTAAATATCCACAATATCCAAATGTGCACAACGTCTAAATTAACATATATAAATCAAATATAATTTCGTAAATTGCATAAACAATTATGAACAAAATAGCATCATGTATTTATACATAGCTTAATTCAAATAGCCGAAGTGCCAATCACACAGATTGCATTTAAAAACATGAGACGCAGTGAAAGGAATAAACCTCCACAAATTCGCAACGTGTTTTCTAAAAGTTTAAACTCTTTTAACTTTGCATGGCTTTCTATACATCTCTTGCGTGAGACGCGAGCGTGCAACAGTCATAGTTGTCTGTCCCAAAAATGTGGCTAATATGCGTTCTTTGTGAATGGCTTGGTTTCGGTTTTAACCTAACCAATAACTTCTCCGCATTGAGCTTCTAAATTTCTCTAATATTTTGAATGAATAACACAGCAGCGGTGCATCTTGTGGGTTCAACTGTATAGACTAACAAAAACAAAGTACGACAAAGACACTTACATCATCATCACCGCATCTTGTGCGCCTCTGATGAGGCTCCCTCACTGACGCACGCCTAACATTCAATTGCACCATTTTTGCATTCAAATGCAAATATTTATTTTAAATTTGACTTAATATTCATTTTTTATTCACACTCTCCTCATCACAGGCAGGCACAGCACTCAGCATGTGTTCGTGTGTGCTGTCTGCTTGTCACTCATAGCACACGCCTATATCATGTGCTATATCGAACATTTTTTTCTATCGTTATTGATGAACGTGTACTGTCAAAAAATACCGATACCATTTTATCGCCCAGCCTACTTCAAGCCATTTCTCTTGCCGTTGTACCTGCACTCACTCACATCATTAACACATCCCTTCACACTGGTGTTTTCCCTCAACATTTAAACAGGCTCGTATAATCCCACTTAACTAGGGCTGGGTATCGTTAAAAAATTTTCGATACCGATACCTTGACTTCGATACCGACTCCTGAACGATACTTTTTTCGATACCAATTTTATGAAATCAATTTTAACAAGATTACATTATCTAAAAAAAAA
>NW_015653706.1:40709-42054 GCF_001515625.1 Sinocyclocheilus rhinocerous
AAATTCAAGGCATTAATGTTTGCCTACAAAACCACCACTGGCTCTGCACCCATTTATTTAAATTCATTACTTCAGAGTTATGTGCCTCTAGAAGCTTGCGTTCTGCTAGTGAACGGCGCTTTATTGTGCCATCTCAAAGAGGCACAAAATCACTTTTTCATTAACTGTTCTCTCCTGGTGGAATGACCTGCCCAAATCAATCCGAGCAGCTGAGTCCTTAACCATCTTCAAGAAACGACTAAAAACACATTTATTTGACCCTCTAACTCTAGCACTTTCTGTTCTAATTCTATTCTTTAAAATGCCCCTTTTAGACTTGCACTCTGTTCATTTACTGCTTGTTTTCTTAAAAAAAAAACTAACACTTGCTTCTGTAATCTTTTTGTATTCTATCTATTTGTTTTCTTTTTATTTATTATATGATTTTAAAAGACCTTGCTACGTGTACTGTTTTAAGCTAACTGAGACTTGTTATAGCACTTGCATATCTTTGCTCTCTTGTTGAGTTTGATTGCTTCCATTGTCCTCATTTGTAATTCACTTTGGATAAAAGCGTCTGCTAAATGTCTAAATGTAAATGTAATGTAAATATATATATATATATATGTGTACATTTTCCAAACAAGGACATACCAGTTGTCATTGTCCACAAATGGAAGTTTTGTCAGATTTAACTCATTCCTGTGAACAAATCTAGTTCAGTATCTCCATTCACACCCCTCAATCACATCACATTCACAGACTGGCGTGACATTCTGACCGGCGTGTGCCGAGTCAACAAACACAGAGACGAAATGAGACTGTGTTAGAGACGTTTATAATCCAAAAACTTCAACAGGCTGTTTTTATTACTCTACCTTTAAGACCTCAGTATGCAGAGTTGTCATGTATCTGAGCTGTTTTGATTGGCTGAGATGAGTTAGGGTTAGATCTCATTGCCTAGCTGAAGTCTCACCATGGCTGTCTTGTATAGGAACCGATCACACACACACAAACACACACACACACTCTTTACCTGCGTTTGGCTCGATGCCGTAATCGCAGTGCACTGAGTGCTAAACCAAACGTCCTGCTGGAATGAGAGTGACTATGATCCATAATGATGGAGGGATGTTTGCTCTTCTGCTTCCTGAACAGTCTGTCTCTCCCTCTGTGTCTCTGAGAAGCGTTCAGGGAACGAGAGCGACGCCAGGAATCTCATGACCAATTCACACGCAGTCCAGAACTCACACTCACACACAACAAATCTTCTTCTCATTTCAGCAGTTCCACGTGTGTCAGTGGATGTTTTTCAGTGGCAGACGCTGATGTCTACAGAGCAGAGATGTCAATATAATGCTGATAT
>NW_015653706.1:46583-49688 GCF_001515625.1 Sinocyclocheilus rhinocerous
ACACACACACACACACTCTCTCTCTCTCTCTCACACACACACACACACTCTCTCTCTCTCTCTCACACACACACACACACTCTCTCTCTCTCTCTCACACACACACACACACTCTCTCTCTCTCTCTCACACACACACACACACTCTCTCTCTCTCTCTCACACACACACACACACTCTCTCTCTCTCTCTCACACACACACACACACTCTCTCTCTCTCTCTCACACACACACACACACTCTCTCTCTCTCTCTCACACACACACACACACTCTCTCTCTCTCTCTCACACACACACACACACTCTCTCTCTCTCTCTCACACACACACACACACTCTCTCTCTCTCTCTCACACACACACACACACTCTCTCTCTCTCTCTCACACACACACACACACTCTCTCTCTCTCTCTCACACACACACACACACTCTCTCTCTCTCTCTCACACACACACACACACTCTCTCTCTCTCTCTCACACACACACACACACTCTCTCTCTCTCTCTCACACACACACACACACTCTCTCTCTCTCTCTCACACACACACACACACTCTCTCTCTCTCTCTCACACACACACACACACTCTCTCTCTCTCTCTCACACACACACACACACTCTCTCTCTCTCTCTCACACACACACACACACTCTCTCTCTCTCTCTCACACACACACACACACTCTCTCTCTCTCTCTCACACACACACACACACTCTCTCTCTCTCTCTCACACACACACACACACTCTCTCTCTCTCTCTCACACACACACACACACTCTCTCTCTCTCTCTCACACACACACACACACTCTCTCTCTCTCTCTCACACACACACACACACTCTCTCTCTCTCTCTCACACACACACACACACTCTCTCTCTCTCTCTCACACACACACACACACTCTCTCTCTCTCTCTCACACACACACACACACTCTCTCTCTCTCTCTCACACACACACACACACTCTCTCTCTCTCTCTCACACACACACACACACTCTCTCTCTCTCTCTCACACACACACACACACTCTCTCTCTCTCTCTCACACACACACACACACTCTCTCTCTCTCTCTCACACACACACACACACTCTCTCTCTCTCTCTCACACACACACACACACTCTCTCTCTCTCTCTCACACACACACACACACTCTCTCTCTCTCTCTCACACACACACACACACTCTCTCTCTCTCTCTCACACACACACACACACTCTCTCTCTCTCTCTCACACACACACACACACTCTCTCTCTCTCTCTCACACACACACACACACTCTCTCTCTCTCTCTCACACACACACACACACTCTCTCTCTCTCTCTCACACACACACACACACTCTCTCTCTCTCTCTCACACACACACACACACTCTCTCTCTCTCTCTCACACACACACACACACTCTCTCTCTCTCTCTCACACACACACACACACTCTCTCTCTCTCTCTCACACACACACACACACTCTCTCTCTCTCTCTCACACACACACACACACTCTCTCTCTCTCTCTCACACACACACACACACTCTCTCTCTCTCTCTCACACACACACACACACTCTCTCTCTCTCTCTCACACACACACACACACTCTCTCTCTCTCTCTCACACA
This sequence comes from Sinocyclocheilus rhinocerous, assembly GCF_001515625.1. Lineage (NCBI taxonomy): Eukaryota > Metazoa > Chordata > Actinopteri > Cypriniformes > Cyprinidae > Sinocyclocheilus > Sinocyclocheilus rhinocerous. Next base: position 48,221 of record NW_015653706.1, read on the forward strand.
CACACACACACTCTCTCTCTCTCTCTCACACACACACACACACTCTCTCTCTCTCTCTCACACACACACACACACTCTCTCTCTCTCTCTCACACACACACACACACTCTCTCTCTCTCTCTCACACACACACACACACTCTCTCTCTCTCTCTCACACACACACACACACTCTCTCTCTCTCTCTCACACACACACACACACTCTCTCTCTCTCTCTCACACACACACACACACTCTCTCTCTCTCTCTCACACACACACACACACTCTCTCTCTCTCTCTCACACACACACACACACTCTCTCTCTCTCTCTCACACACACACACACACTCTCTCTCTCTCTCTCACACACACACACACACTCTCTCTCTCTCTCTCACACACACACACACACTCTCTCTCTCTCTCTCACACACACACACACACTCTCTCTCTCTCTCTCACACACACACACACACTCTCTCTCTCTCTCTCACACACACACACACACTCTCTCTCTCTCTCTCACACACACACACACACTCTCTCTCTCTCTCTCACACACACACACACACTCTCTCTCTCTCTCTCACACACACACACACACTCTCTCTCTCTCTCTCACACACACACACACACTCTCTCTCTCTCTCTCACACACACACACACACTCTCTCTCTCTCTCTCACACACACACACACACTCTCTCTCTCTCTCTCACACACACACACACACTCTCTCTCTCTCTCTCACACACACACACACACTCTCTCTCTCTCTCTCACACACACACACACACTCTCTCTCTCTCTCTCACACACACACACACACTCTCTCTCTCTCTCTCACACACACACACACACTCTCTCTCTCTCTCTCACACACACACACACACTCTCTCTCTCTCTCTCACACACACACACACACTCACACACACTCTCACACTCACACACACACGTCAGGATGGCCTTCGTGAGCTGGTGTCATTTCCACTAACAGGATCACATGACAGCCGTGGGTAGATTCAGAAGACTGATGACTCTCATATTGTCATGCTTCACACTGGCCTACAAAACCTCACAGTCACACTAGTGATCTGGTGATCACTCTGGAGATTTACAGTCTACACAAACGTTCCCGAAGGGACGCTTTCTGAAATCATCTCAGATATTGTTGGGTAATTTAGTGTAGATGCTAGGCTGGATTGGGCCGTGCTAATGCTGTGCTAATCGTCAGACCTGATGGCGTCTCCAACACTGACCTGATCTCATTACACTGTTAGCGTTACGTTAACATTTCGCTTGGCATAAACTTTGGATCTCTGCTGCCTGCCAGTGGTCTGTCACAGTCTGTTCACTGACCGTCTGGTGTGAGTTCAACACGCTCTGGTCAGACCGGCTAACATAAACACGACAACGGCATGTTTACAGCATGCTAGGAGTGATCCTGAGGAGGATCTAGTCGCACGTGTGAGAGCTTCATGACATT
>NW_015653706.1:50296-54727 GCF_001515625.1 Sinocyclocheilus rhinocerous
TGTATCTGAGCTGTTTTGATTGGCTGAGACGAGTTAGGGTTAGATCTCATCGCCTAGCTGGTGACTCACCATGGCTGTCTTGTATAAGAACTCATCTCACACACACACACACACACTCTCTCTTTACCTGCGTTTGGCTCGATGCCGTAATCGCAGTGCACTGAGCGCTAAACCAAACGTCCTGCTGGAATGAGAGTGACTATGATCCATAATGATGGAGGGATGTTTGGCTAAAGTCTTCTGCTCCAGAACAGTCTGTCTCTCCCTCTCTGTCTCTCTGTGTCTCTGAGAAGCGTTCAGGGAACGAGAGCGACGCCAGGAATCTCATGACCAATTCACACGCAGTCCAGAACTCACACTCACACACAACAAATCTTCTTCTCATTTCAGCAGTTCCACTTGTGTCGGTGGATGTTTTTCAGTGGCAGACGCTGATGTCTACAGAGCAGAGATGTCAATATAATGCTGATATGAATGACACTAAAGCAACTCCAGCATTACAGTGATTCAGACGCCTAAATGCTTCTATGAAACAGCAGCAACAGAAGTAATGTTCACTGAAGAGTTACATTTATCAGAATAAACCATTCATCTTCATTATATATTTCAGTAAACAAGAAGGCAGTATAAAGCTAAACGTAACCCTACTGGTGTATCGATGCACCTGCAGAAAGAAAGTGACATCAGCACTCCTGCTCGACCAATCGCAGTCCAGGACAGTGTAAAATACAATTTAATAACTACAAACATCTACTTTATCTATATGTACTACTAGTTAATTATTATTCATAATCCTTAAAAGAGACACACTTTTGTTAGTCAGCCAGACGCGGTTTACAACGACACACATACAGCCGCGCCACTAACCACTAGTGACTAGTACTCTTCAGCTGAAATAAGAACATTAGACAGGTTATTTACTGGTTTACTGGGTCAGTCCATCTCAAGTGGTCCAAAAACTGCTGGTTACTTGACCGTTTTTAATTTGAACGAGTACCTCTATGTATTGGTAATGCAAAAAATAAAAGAAAATGTACTTGGTTTAAGCACAGCAGCGGTCTCTAACCCAAACACATTAAAGAGGTTAAAGAGGTCTTGACAGAAACCTCAAACATCGTATATTCTGCTGTGTCTGACAGAGTAAAGAAAGTCCTACAGGTCTGAGACATGAGGATGAGTGAATGACAACAGAATTTCTGTGAACAGTTCCTTTGAGCATCTGTACACTGGTAGGGATACACAAAATAATACACAATATATAAAATCAATAAATCACATTCCACAGCACCTACTCACATGAGAACACAAAGCCCTTTTCATACTGGAGAATGTGCAGCTGAACTGTGTGTTAGAGTCTCTGGAGCTCGCTGATAGTCAGCAGACAGACTGATCACTGGACATGGACACACACACACACACGTCAGGACGGCCTTCATCAGCTGGTGTCATGTCCACTAACCGGATCACATGACAGCCGTGGGTTGATTCAGAAGACTGATGACTCTCATATTGTCATGCTTCACACTGGCCTACAAAACCTCACAGTCACACTAGTGATCTGGTGATCACTCTGGAGATTTACAGTCTACACAAACGTTCCCGAAGGGACGCTTTCTGAAATCATCTCAGATATTGTTGGGTAATTTAGTGTAGATGCTAGGCTGGACTGGGCCGTGCTAATGCTGTGCTAATCGTCAGACCTGATGGCGTCTCCAACACTGACCTGATCTCATTACACTGTTAGCGTTACGTTAACATTTCGCTTGGCATAAACTTTGGATCTCTGCTGCCTGCCAGTGGTCTGTCACAGTCTGTTCACTGACCGTCTGGTGTGAGTTCAACACGCTCTGGTCAGACCGGCTAACATAAACACGACAACGGCATGTTTACAGCATGCTAGGAGTGATCCTGAGGAGGATCTAGTCGCACGTGTGAGAGCTTCATGACATTAATTCTTGGAAAGATACTGGACTGATTTAAATGAGACATACTAGAAACTAAACCAGAGATCCCACTGATCAGATCTGGCACACAGAAGGTTATGATGTCTTTAAGATGGTTCTGTCTAAGTGCTGGGTCTAGTCTGCTAGTCAGCAGGTCTGAGCGGTTCACAAAATAACACAAACATCCCAGCTCCTCTCTGCCCTGCATATGTTGTTGTTTATGACCCACATCTTTTGATTAGCCTGCTAACTAGCACAGCCTGCTACTCAGATCAGTCAGTTTCCATAACCTGTTGGTTTTAGTGAGGTAGTTTTGGAGAAGCATTTGTCCTTGATTTTGTCTTCATATCACATCTGGGTCACATGATCAGAGCTGGACTGAGGGTTTTGTAGAGGCTCACGTGACCCGCCTCTGGGGACCTTCACAAGTTCAAGATTCACAGCAGAACATCTAATTTTAGGCAAGACAGACATCCTCCAGTGAATCTCTGTCACGCTGCAGGCCAACAAAAGCTCTATCCTGACACTTTAGCCTACTGTACGTCTGTCTGTATCTGTTCATCGGGAAGTTTTAGATCACACATCACATCATGCTTATGAACATTCAGCTCCTGAAAGGCATTCAGGGCACGTCGGCCATACACACGGCACAGTCGCACATCCAGCAGCTCATCTGGAGCTCGATATTCATGTTCACACTCATTCAGTCACCTGACGCTAAATGTTGGTGTTTATTCGCTTCCACATCATCTGAGATGCATGTTCATTTGGCTCTGTGAACTGCATTAAAACGTCTTTATAAAGCAACGGTTCTTTGCAGCAAAATCACCCTTTCTGTGTTTCTGTGGTCTGCTTCTGATGCCCCAAATAACAGTGGTGTGACGACACACGCCGCAATATATGTAGCGTTGATGCTGCACAAAAGAAAACAGCATGAAGAACATCAGAGTCAGCTGGTGTTTCGCACAGCGTCTGTGAAGCTTCAGCGTCTGACGCACAGCACCGTGTCTCATATAGAGCTGCACACCAAACCGAGACCGTCGTGTGTGTGTACAGTGTACAGTGTACAGTGTACAGCATGAAACACATTACAGCACTTCTCTGTGCTTGACTTCATATCAGCCACAGACAGACAGACAGACAGAGAGAGAGACAGAAGAGATGAAATGGAGGACAGCGGGACAGCATTCTTGGAAAGATACTGGACTGATTTAAATGAGACATACTAGAAACTAAACCAGAGATCCCACTGATCAGATCTGGCACACAGAAGGTTATGATGTCTTTAAGATGGTTCTGTCTAAGTGCTGGGTCTAGTCTGCTAGTCAGCAGGTCTGAGCGGTTCACAAAATAACACAAACATCCCAGCTCCTCTCTGCCCTGCATATGTTGTTGTTTATGACCCACATCTTTTGATTAGCCTGCTAACTAGCACAGCCTGCTACTCAGATCAGTCAGTTTCCATAACCTGTTGGTTTTAGTGAGGTAGTTTTGGAGAAGCATTTGTCCTTGATTTTGTCTTCATATCACATCTGGGTCACATGATCAGAGCTGGACTGAGGGTTTTGTAGAGGTTCACGTGACCTGCCTCTGGAGACCTTCACAAGTTCAAGATTCACATCCGAACATCTTTAGAAAAATGTGTCCAGCCTCATTTTAGGCAAGACAAACATCCTTTGGCGAATCTCTGTCATGCCAACAAGAGCTCTTTCCTGACACTTTGACCTTTACTGTATCCGTCCATTAGGGTCTGTCCATCCATCATCTGTCCATACAGCACATGTCATAACTCACTCATGAGCACACAGCTTCTGAAATGTATTCAGGGCACGTCGGCCGTGCAAACAGCACACAGCACATCCAGCAGTTCGACATTCATGTTCACACTCATTCAGCCTCAGCGAGCCCCGTGTGTGCGTCACGCGACGCTAAACGTGGGTGATTATGCGCTTTCACATCATCTGGCTCTGTGAACTGCGTTAAAGAAACGACTCCTGCAGAATCACCATGAACCCTTTCTGTGTTTCTGTGATCTGCTTCTGATGCCCCAAATAACGGTGGTGTGATGACACACGCCGCAATATATGCAGCGTTGATGCTGCACAAAAGAAACCAGCACCAAGCACATCAGATCAATAGTCGGGCTGCTGTGTACAGTATGACATGTATTAACAGCGTTTCTCTGTGTTTGCGTTTTTATCAGGCCCACACACACACACACACACACAACAGACGCGATCTGTACACAGACAGACAGACAGAGAGAGAGACAGATGAGGATGAAATGAGGACAGCAGGACGGACAGACAGGTAGATGAAGAGGCGAGAGTGTGATGATGATGAAGATGATGATGATGTTACCTTTCTGGGGAAGAGGATTTTTCTGAGTTGACGGACATGGGCAAGCCGCTCGCTCCCGAGAGAACAACGGAGCCGTACCAAGGAGGAATAAAACTCTCTCTCTCTCTCTCTCTCTCTCTCTCTCTCT
>NW_015653706.1:55028-58664 GCF_001515625.1 Sinocyclocheilus rhinocerous
ATGGAGGACACACGCTCCGGGACGGGGGTGCGGCGAGCGGCGGACGCGAGGAAGGTCTCAGCACCGCCGCCCTGCCGGCTGTAGCTGCTCGCTCGCACTCGTCCTCCGCCGCCGTCGTTTCCTGAATGACGCTGAGAAAGTGCGAGGCTCCCACACGCTGTCTGTCTCTGTCTCTCCGTCTTCTGCAGCGCTGCACAATAACAGATCTGTGCGCGCAGAGGGCCGCTCCACTGCTCACGCGGGCGGGGGGATCTGTGCTGCTGCGGGTGGAAACATGAGCCGTCTCTCTCTGTGTGCGTCTCTCTGCTCCCCTCCGCAGTTCAGCGCTCCGTCTCGTTACGACATCCTGTATCTCAGGGCAACGCTCTCGCTCTCTCTCTCTCTCTCTCTCTCTCCCCCCCATTTTACAGCTGCTGTCTTTCTCAAGCTGCTGCTGCTGGTTTCCTTTCAACACTCTCTGCTCTCGTCCTCCGTCTGTCTGTCTCTGTTTTACAGCAGATGGGTTGAGTCTCCATAAGCAAGCACAGAGAGACAGACAGGCATATTAAAGGAGAGCCTCTAGTGACCTGTCTGTCTGTCTGTCTTTCTCTCTCTCCAGTGTCTTCAGAAGAATCGCTGAAGAGAAGAACAAACTGCTCATCGACACAAAGCGTTCCAGCAGATGTGCGGCTCTTTCTGTGACGTGCAACACAACAGGCTGGAAGAAACCGGCCCCGTCGCCACGGCAACCGTCAGATCTGTGATTAGCTAAAGAGCAGAAACGATGAATAATCACACAAACATACAGTGACAGAATGATGCTGTGAGGGTGCGACTCCATCCGCCTCTGTTTCTCACTGATATTTTAGGGGTCAGAATTTAGGCTGCTTGAAGCAGCTATCTTTACATGGCCTACTTCCACAGAGAGAGAGACAGAAAGAGAGCGAGACGCATGGGCTGAGCTGGATTTTTCTCCAGAAGAGAGAGACATGGTCTTAACCAGCACTGAGTCCACAGCAGTCCAGCAGCTCATCAGTCTCTCGTCAGCTGACACAAATGATCAGTAATGGCTGGGTTATGGTTAGGTTAGGGTAATGGCTGTTAAACCTGTATTATGTGTCTGGGCTCATTTGCTGAGGAACGTCACTTTCACACACAAACACAAAAACAGCATCGTGTTTTGTCATTATGTGAAGACTTGTGTCTCTCTGCCCTCCCTACAGCTCTATTTTTGTCTTGTTCTATATTTTCAGGATAATATTCTGTATTTTTTGTGTAAGGTTAAAAATAAAGTACAATAAATCAGAGACGGGCTTCCAGTTTGTACGCGCATGGAGTGTTTCTTGGCTCCGCTTCAATATTGAAAAAATTTCCTAAATAAATCAGATTAAGAAACTGTGCTTTGCAGCCGAATATATTAAGATCTACAGCGCAATATGACGAAGCCAAATAAAGTTTCGCGTTCACGCAGGCACAATATCCGCATAATGGGAATCAAAGAGAAGCTAGAAAATGGCAAGCCTTCCGAGTTCGTCAGCTCATTGCTTCCAGAGTTGCTTGGACAAGATAACTTTGATAAATCGATCCAGATCGACATGGCTCACAGAAGCGCGAGGCCAGCCGCTGGCAATAGACCGCGAGCTATAATTGCTAGACTGCACCATCTTCAAGTGAAAGAACTCGTGCTACGCCTAGCAAGACAGAAGGCTCCTCTTCGTTTTAAAGGTGACAGTGTGCAGATCTATCCAGACTTGACGTCTGGAACGATGAAGAAGCGGCAGGACTTTAACGACGTAAGGAATAAATGCAAGGAAAGAAACATAAGATGCGGCTTCAAATTCCCGGCAAAATTCATCGTGACGGTAGGAGAGGAAACTAAAGCTTTCGAAATGTCTTCCGATGCTGAAAAGTTTCTGATGACCACAGTCCCAAACTGGAAATCTACGAGAGAAGAGCAAGGCGATCATAGAGGAACTAATAATGCGTCTGTATAAGAGGTGATTTGCTCTACCGAGACTTGGCACAGAGAGGAAACCTAATGTTCAGAATATGGACATGATTGTTAAAGACTATATATCATTAAAGCGGACAGTTTATTGAAGTGTTGCGGAGGAGTGTAGGTGGCTAATACATTATACAGTCGCCGGTAAGGTTTTTGTTTTTTTTCTCGTGAATGGGGATGTTTATTTGTAACTACTAGTATACCGTACTATCGTTTTCTTTTTGGACCTTTGTTCTGGAAAAACAAATGTCATATTAAAAAACTAAATAAAGTTAAAAAAAAATAAATAAATCAGAGACAACCAAGGCCGTATCCATGTCTTGAACAAACAAACCAAACTAGAACTCTTTATCATAAACCTAATATGCTGAAAACCACTCATCCAGTTATGAATAACACAAATCAAGTCAATTACAGCCTATATTTTCAATTCAAAATGGCAAAATGTGACAAAAATGTTGAGTAGTTGGTAGGGTTGGGTATTGTTTGGGGTTTTTTCGATACCGGTGCCTGAACCGATACTAATTAAACAATAAATAAATAAATAAAAATTCCCCAAAAAATGATGGATTGGCCATTAGCACTATAAACTAGTGATGTTACGTTCAACACTGAAGCGTCGAAGTTTGTATCAAAAAAACAACACATTTCACATTGAAGCACTGTATCGGAGCTTGATTCGTTTTGAGAAAAGCACGTGATCTGTGACGTCCGAAGCTTCATTCGCCTGAAAACCACGTGACTGCTTCAGTATCTGGTTCAAACGAAGTGAATCTCAGTGCTGTTTCCTTTACATTATATTACATTATAATGTGTTAGCATTGTTTTTTTTTTTTGTTTTTTTTAATCGTAATTTATATATTGAGTTAAAAAATGAACTTTGGCCATGAAATAACAGTCTAAGGACTGAGGCAGAGTTCAAATAAACAGATCATAGATTTAATTTATGAATTTATGTTTTATTTATTTTACTTAGTTTAGTGCCAGTACACCGACAAAAATTAATGACTTTGACAATAAACATTATTTATATAAAATATAATAAAACAAAGAATCAGTTGTCGAAACAGATGTGAAACCACCGGCTGTAATGGATAAATAATTTTATTTAATAAATAAACACACTTTGGAAGGTGTTGTTTATTTTTATGACCACTAGATGGCCACAGCATAAACCATTTTAAAAAGCTTTGAGTAATGAACCTTTTTCCAATACAATTGTGTTGAAAGCTTCGCTGGTTCAGAACGCTTCACTTCACCATCACTACTATAAACACATGATGTCTGTTTCATTCATACTGCACTCCAGAAGTAGCGAACTCATGACCCTCCAGGAAATCCCTTATATGGACAAAGGCATTGCTATTATAGCTTTAACTGAGTAAACAGAACATATAAATGCTTTGAATGATAAAACAAAGACAATAAACATTCGACTGCGACAATATCATTTATCTGTGTTATTCAAGCCATCTCTGGTATTTTCATAATTAAGTATATTTATAATCCATTGCTAATCGATGTATTCTTTTTAAAGTAGCATATGGAACATATTTTCTGCCTCATTCTGTGACAAGAAGCCTCATCAGATCACAAAAGGAAGCATTTGACTGGTGTTGTGGAGTAAAAAGGTTATAATGTTCTCTTTTGTTGGA
>NW_015653706.1:58744-62369 GCF_001515625.1 Sinocyclocheilus rhinocerous
GCTCTCATTTCCCGAGTTGTGCTTTTAAGTCGGAATGTGAAAACAACATGGACACTCTCATAACTACAAGATGTGTTGGATTTGTATTATTGGAGCTTTCCGACTTGAGTTCACGTGCATTTTCTCAGTCGGGAAATTATTTTTCACGTGTGGTGATGATGCTTTTACGTCCGTTTCGGAGAACAAGAGGACAAATATTTAAATCGATCGCTCAGGCATGGCACCGAAATCTGCGTTCTGATTCGGTTCTAGTACATACCGGTTACATAGGTACCGGCAGGGCTCGAATTGAGGGGGGATGCGGGGGGATGGCATCCCCTGGTGGAAAAAAATGATAAAACTAATAAGTAAAAACAAATCGGTGACAGTGCTAGCATGTTTTTTGCCCCCACAAGAATACCAACATGTTCACCCTCTCTGGTTTAAGAAGCAGTCTTTTACTTTACTTTAGCATGAAAACCATCCATCGCTTCCCCAATATTCGTGTCATTTTTGCTGCGTGCAGCTTCGCGCTCCAGCTTTTAATAAGCCCAGAATAAAATGAGTAGGCTAAAAATCTGTGTCATATTTTATTCCATGTCGTTGTAGATCACTGTGACGAGTGGGGCGGGGCTGAGAGCCGTGGGAATAGAGCGAGGCCGGTGGAGTAAATAATAATGAGCAACACCTGCGCCACTCACCGGTCTCGAGTCCCACAGAGGAGCTCCGGAAGGATAAAAGGAGGAGTAACGACAGTGAAGGAAGAGAGAGGACCAGGCCTGGATTTTATGTTGTTGTTTTATTATGTTTTATGTGGCAGTCGTCCGTGAGGGGCTGCCGCTTTTACTTTCGTTTTGTGTTTGTTCATTTGTTTATTAAAGTTTTGTGTTTAAATTTTCGCCAGTTCCCGCCTCCTTCTTCCCGATCTACGAAGTGTGTTACATTGATGCTGAAACCTGTGAGGAAGGAGGGACATGCTGCCATCCAAGAGGGGCTGCCATCCAAGAGGAAGCGGAGGAGTCGGCACCATTCACCAGGAGGCCGGAGCCTGCTTGGGGGAGGAACAGGGAAACGGGGGACTCGCTGCCGGCTGCCCTCGACCGGAGGAGCCATGGCCAGCCACCAGGAGGCGGAGGAGCGTCAGGCCGTCCACCAAAGATGTCCAGTACCACCGCATGGCACCGCGAGTGAGAGCCTCTCAGCTGGTTGAGGGCCAAGCGGCAGTGTGTCCGGGAACTCTCTCGTCTCTGTCTCTCCTCATCCTTCCATCTCCATTTCTCTTGCCTCGTTTGTCCTTACCCCCAGGAACGCTGCAGTCGTCGTGATCGGCTCCCCTGGAGGGGCGATGGGGGTATGTGACGAGTGGGGCAGGGCCAAGAGCCGTGGGAACAGAGCGAGGCCGATGGAGTAATTGATAATGAGCGACACCTGCGCCACTCACCGGTCTCGAGTCCCACGGAGGAGCTCCGGAAGGATAAAAGGAGGAGTAACGACAGTAGGGCTCGACAATAAGGACTGCCCGATGGCCCAGGGCCAGCGTGAAAGACGCTTGGGACAGTTGACGGATTTGTCACTGGCCCGATCGGGCCACTGCCGCGTCGTCACAAAAAGTTTATCACTTGTATCTGTTTTTAAGCCTTGCTAATTAAAAAATTCAAACAACTTAAAAGCATTCCAGCAAGGCGCAAAAGACAACTCCATTCAGTACTCGCGTGCTGCTTTCTGTGTGTACAGCGCACACACAGACAGCTGCGTCTCTGACACCCGAGCACCGAGTTGAGTTTCTTTCCACGTCTTTATTGCGTTTGAAAGGACAAATACATACAAAAGTATGTCAAAATACCCGTCTTGGCGAGTGACTTTGTAGCTTTAACAATGATCAATCTATATTTAATTTATACAGTGGAGTAGAGATGCACCGATCTACCGGGCATTTGTTTTATTTTTATTTCATACTATCTCTGTTCCGTGCTTGCACACAAACTGCATTGCAATATTTTTTTTTCAAAATGTAATTTGTGTGAAAATATTACGTTAATATTATATTTAGTCTTTAAACGGCCGTTAACAGAGGCCCGCAATGCTAAAGATTAATGCAAAGAGGAGAAAATACTGCAGCAGGCAGAGCAAGATCACTGCGAAATATCGGAAGAAAATCCTAAATATTGAATTTTATATGGATGTGTGTATGTATGGCTGTGAGGGGAACTGACTGTTTTCAGAAAAGTTAACATGGCGTTTCCTTTGCATCTTGGCTCGGTATAATGCATTTAAAGTAGTGCTAATATGCACAGCGCTGCTTTGTTTACAACAGTAACCAAGTAAAAAAAAGTTTTAAATAAATTCTATTAATCCATTTAAAAACTAAAAAATTAACAAAAGACATTGAGAAAAGTGAAAACAGAAAATATAGAAATAAATTAAAATTAACATTTCATCATAAACTATATAAATGACACTGAAATAACTATTATATATGAAAATAAAACTAAACACGCTAAAACGAATAAATAAAAATTTAATTAAAATGGCAAAAAACACAATTTTAAAAATGGGAAAAAATAGAAAATAAAATAAAATAAATTCATAATTCATAAGTCATAATCATAATTCATAATTATAATCTACTTCATATAAGGGCAAGTAATAATCTGAACCACTGGCCTGACCAGGCCAGTAGAAAAAATCCTTAGCGTTGAGCCCTGCGACAGTGAAGGATGAGAGAGGACCAGGCCTGGATTTTATGTTGTTGTTTTATTTTGTCGTCCGTGAGGGGCTGCTGTTTTTACTTTCGTTTTGTGTTTGTTCATTTGTTTATTAAAGTTTTATATTTAAATGTTCGCCGGTTCCCGCCTCCTTCTTCCCGATCTACGAACTTTGTTACAATCACATACAGTAAAATTCAAATGCCGTTTTATTGGTTATGAATAAAGTAATTTCTGTTTTGTCAATAACATGCAGCAGCCATGAAAACAGATTTTTAAAATCTTGTAAGCGCCACTAGCAGCCTACACAACAAAGAATCCGCAGGATGAACAAACTCGGCTCACCTGCCACTTCTCTCCTGTTGAAAATGAACTCAGCTCGCGGTTGCTGTGTATCGGTGCAGTACAGAAGGGATGAAAGGGGCGTTTCAGCGCCGCCCACACATTCAAAACAAATATTAAGGCATAATCTCATTTTTTACCCATGAACAAAAATACGAAAAATCCAGCTAAATTTTTGTTTTTTTATTTCTTAAACAAAACGAAAAAATTATGTTTCTAAGTCTTAGCAATTTACACATTCAAGCGTTTTAAACCATTCATGCACATGAAGAATTCAGTTCGGTGCGCGCACATACAGAGCGGCATTTCAGAAAGAGCACGAACACAGAATTGATTCCTCTTTTGCTTGAACGGTCACATACATGCACAATTATCTCAAAATAACTATCTCGGCAAGTATTTTCATGTCTTAAATGAACGTGAATCGCATGTGCATCATTATATTGGATCCGTGCATTCGGTCTTAAAGAGGCAGCAGCCTATAAACACCTGCTGTTTAAGTGCCACCTGCTGTCAGAGAGGGACATTTGCGTCTCATTCAGCCTCTGCTGTTTTTGTTTCGTTCAGATTTTTTATGTAGTATCACAAAGCTAAAGTCA
>NW_015653706.1:65712-70571 GCF_001515625.1 Sinocyclocheilus rhinocerous
TCAAAAACGATAAAACTCAACTGTTTTAACTCTAGGTGAGTTGGAAAAAGAGCCTATTTTCAAAAATAGTGGAGTGTTCCTTTAAAGGGGCAGCAACCTATAAATACCTGCTGTTTAAGCGCCACCTGCTGTCAGAGAGTGACATTTGCGTCTCATTCAGCCCGTCTGCTGTTTTTGTTTTGTTCAGATTTTTTATGTAATATCACAAAGCTAAAGTCAGACCATTTTGTTTTTGTTTCAAATTTCAAAATTTTACAATTTAAATAACACTAATTAAATAACATGTATGCAGCATGTTTGTTTGGATCGTGATTAAAATACACAGGCAAAACCTTAGTTTACTTGCATGGAGAAATTTATTTTATTTGTATTATTTATTTATTTGATTTGGGATTTGTTTTAAAATTTCAAGTTAGTATATTGTTTGACATTTTCAGTTTCACAAAGTAATGTGCAGCCTTCTGGTCTGAGAAATAACAAAAGGACACCTTTTTTAAAATATGTCTTCAATCTCATTTTGTTAAAAGAAAATTGTATTGTGAAATCAGTATCGTGAATCATATCACATCGTGAGTTGAGTGAATCGTTACATCCCTATATGCTACTAGTTTTTGCTGTGGTATCGAAGTAGTAAATTGTTCTTTAAATAATAAGTGTTACTTAAATAATAAAGAACCATATTTTTTTTGCTCATCTGAAAAATGATCCGATCTGTGACTCAAAATGTGATATGATAATGTAATATAATCCGAACCGTGAGATTTGTGATCTGTTGCACCCCTACTCTCTTGACTTGTTATTTGAAGAAAAAATACAATTTCTTTTATTCGTCTAGTTAAATTCATTTTGGGGCTAGCAAAATCTGAAGAATGCCTGCCCGAAGGGCTACCAGGGATTTTGAAATTTTGCGAGCCCTGAGCTGGGATTTTGAGATTTGCTTTAGAAACAAGTAAAGCAGATAAATTTAGTCCCAGCTGGAGTAAAGTGCCATGTGATCTATCTGGTTAGCGTGTGGAGTACCGGTGACGGATCACAACTGCAATCACACATTTCTCTTGATGCAAGCGTGTTGTTCACCCAAAAGAAAGATGCTGTATGTTCATTCAGGCTGCAGTGACCTGATAATGTGTGCTCGGCGCCACCTGCTGGTGTGAAGCAGCTGAACGCACATTCACCATCTCACCAAATATAAAGAGCACAGGAACATCCCAGACAAAACATCATCTACAGAGCGTGCCATGAAGATCTGTGTTATAATCAGCAGAGAGAGACAAAGGGAAGTAAACAGAAGCCAGAAATACAGCATATCAACATCTTCACATCTTCACAGGAATAACCACCACCATGTTGTTAATAAGAAGGGGAAAGATCTCATGCAGAAGGCCAGGTCTTGGGGACAGCAGAGTAGACTATATGACATACATACAGCCCTCATCTCTCAGAGCGTCAGCTGATCACAGATGAATCACTGTGAATCACTGTGAATCTCAACATCAGCAGATATTTCAGACTGATGGAAAACCAGCACAGCACAAACCCTAACCAGAGAACGACACTGCTCTCAAATCGCCATCTGCTCACACGTCAATCCACCTGAGAAACAACTCATCATATATCTGAAGAAAACCCCACGAAAACCTCATAAATCCCAAAACCAGAAAACAAGAACACAGAGATTCACCTGCTTTACTGTGAAACCATAAAATCAACAGAGTACATGCAAAAACAACCAGTGAAACTACACGGACAAAAATGGATCATACTAATAATCCAGAATGGAGAAATATGGGCAACCCATGTAAAAATAGGCTATATAATAAAGTAGAAATAGAAACAAACTGTGAGCAAAATATAGTAACAAAGTACTGGCAATTAGAAACCAAACCAAAGCCCATTATTGAAAACTTACAAGACAAAATAAAAACCCTTAAATCCAAAAAAACATCTGGACCTGATGGAATATTAAACAAAACGATGAACTAAAGCAAACGAACTAGCAGTTAATGACTCTATGTGGTTGTTTGTATCGGTCACATGTTTGATTCATCTGGAATCAAGGGCCGATAACAGCTATCGTCATTAAAAACAGAGACAAATTTCATCCCAATAATTACCTTTGTGTCATTTGTGTGAAAGTTATTCTGTAAGATGATAAAAAACTCCCAGACTGGATTCATACTACTGCACATCTGATCTCTGCACACTGAAAACATCCTCTCCCCATTATAGGCAACATTGTCGCAGTTTTTATCAACTCTATAAAAAGCATTTGATTCAATCTGACACAAACGATTACTCAACAAACTGAAAGTGGTTTAGGAGGTCAAACCTACAACCTCATTCAATCAGCGTACACTGACAGTAGACGCAGCACAAATATGATCACAGAATGAGCAAAAGGTCTGCGTGGAGTAAGACAGATTAATCACAATGACACAAAATCACAATGAATAAATCTGCTTACATGTTTCAGCTATTCCTCTGACAGTCACATCAAACTCAGTCATTCACCAAACACATTCCTGCATAACAACGGTTAGCACAGGAACCCGTGCAGCGCGAGAGACACAGACTGATGGCCGCACTTTCTAGGCTCCATCGTTTACTCTGTATTCACTGCTCTCCATTATTCTCCTCTTTTGGAAAATCATGGAAACACAACAGTAGACTTTTTCTTTTGCTGTTGCAGCAAATAGGAAGGAATGCAAAAATAGTATTTGCTACGGTTTCCCATATCTCTCAAGAGAAGTTTATCTTGCTATAGTTTACTAATGCATTTCTAATCTGGAAATGTGAAAATTGTGTTTTTTCTGTCGATCTGTCTGAACTGCTTGTCAAAAATGGACATGACAGTACCTGTATTTGACTATCTTGAGTTTGAAGGAGTGTAAATTAAACACAGCTCAGTGCTGCCCTCTGCAGGTCAGGCACTCCTGAGGAAATATGACATATATGCTGTGAATATGTGTCCTCCACTGGGACAAATTACAAATGCATTGGTTTATAAGTATTGGTTTGTTGAAATATGCATTGGTTTTCAAATATCTTCTTGTTTGTGTGTGTTATTTACTATATATGTTAGCATGTACAATGAACACAGTCATGAGTAATAAAGAACAGCTCATTGTAGGAAATATAGTTCGTTGAAGAATTACTTTCAGTGTATTTGTTAATTGATTTATTTCAATACAAGTGTCTTTAAGCTCTAATCTGTGACATTCTCTCAGCAAACTATGCATCCATAACAAAATCCGCCTGAACAAACCCACGTGCTTCAACAACTGAGCGTGTGTATTGAGTGCGTGTGTATTGAGTGTGTGTGTGTAGTGAGTGCGTGTGTAGTGAGTGCGTGTGTATTGAGTTTGTGTGTATTGAGTGTGTGTAGTGAGTGTTCGTGTGTGAGCGTGTGTATTGAGTGCGTGTGTAGTGAGTGTGTAGTGAATGCGTGTGTATTGAGTGTGTGCGTATGTAGTGAGTGTGCGTGTGTATTGAGTGCGTGTGTAGTGAGTGCGTGTGTATTGAGTTTGTGTGTATGTAGTGAGTGTGCGTGTGTAGTGAGTGCGTGTGTAGTGATTGCGTGTGTAGTGAGTTTGTGTGTATGTAGTGAGTGTGCGTGTGTAGTGAGTGCGTGTGTAGTGAGTGCGTGTGTAGTGAGTTTGTGTGTATGTAGTGAGTGTGCGTGTGTAGTGAGTGCGTGTGTAGTGAGTGCGTGTGTATTGAGTTTGTGTGTATGTAGTGAGTGTGCGTGTGTAGTGAGTGCGTGTGTAGTGAGTGCGTGTGTTTATTCTGAATTTTGAATGAATTTTAAGAATACTTTAACCATTAACTGGTCAAAATGCACAACTGCACTGCTGTATGCTGCGTGAAAGATGCGTGCACACTCTGATGTAAACAAGCGCGGACGAGAAGCACATGGCGGAACATGTGAGAGACGCTCTGGATGAAAGCGCACTTTCACTCTCTGACAGCAGATGGCGCTAAACTGCAGAAATAATAATAATAATAATAATAATAATAATAATAATAATAATGAATAATGTTCATCACAGCGCCAAATACTTAAATATTTAGACTTAATAGGCTATTTATTTTCAAACTTTTTTTTACATTTTAATCTGGACTACAACATGCCCTAGATATTGTTTGAAAGTGTTTTGATTCTTTATTGTTCGGTCACACTTTACATTAGGGCTTCATTAGTTAACATTAGCTTTTGCTCATTGTGAATGTTAATGCATTAACTAAGGTTAACTAATGAGGTCTTATTGTAAAGTGATACCTATTGGTCTTTATAGTTCTTTTGCATTTTAATCTGTGTAAAACTTTTAACTTTATACATTTTTCTGTATTGCTTTATTGCATTTAAATGTTCAGTTATTTTTGTTATAAGAAAAAAGTAATTAAACCTGTTATACTGTATTATGACAGCACTTTTTTTTTTTAAACTAAATTTCAATATCGTGATAATACCGCATACCGTGATAGAAGCATTAGCAATTAATCGCAACATGAAAATCTGATACCGGCATATCCCTACTCACTACACACTCACACTCAATCACACTCACATTCACTCAATACACACGCACACTCACTAAACATGCACACACTTACACACACACTCAATACACACGAGCACTCACTACACTGGCGCACTCAATACACACGTTCACACGCACACTCACTACACACGCTCACACACGCACTCACTACACACGCTCACACGCGCACTCAATACACACACTCACACACGCACTCATTACACACGCACTCACTACACACACGCACTCAATACACACGCTCACACACGCACTCAATACACACGCACTCACTACACACACACACACACACACACACAC
>NW_015653706.1:72198-72697 GCF_001515625.1 Sinocyclocheilus rhinocerous
AATACACATGCACTCAATAAACGCGCACTCAATACACACGCACTTAATACACACGCACTCACTACACACACGCACTCAATACACACGCTCACACATGCACTCAATACACACGCACTCACTACACACACGCACTCAATACACACGCTCACACACGCACTCATTACACACGCTCACACACGCACTCAATACACACGCACACTCACTACACACACGCACTTATTACACACGCACTCACTACACACACGCACTCAATGCACACGCTCACACACGCACTCAATACACACACGCACACTCACTACACACGCACTCAATACACACGCACAGTCACTACACACTACATACGCACACACTCAATACACACGCATTCACTACACACTCACTACACACGCACTCAATACACACGCTCACACACGAACACTCACTACACACACACACTCAATACACACGCACTCACTACACACGCGCACTCACTACACACACGCACTCAATACACACACAC
>NW_015653707.1:0-1153 GCF_001515625.1 Sinocyclocheilus rhinocerous
CAAAACAATCAAAGTCAGCCAAGGAAAACAATGCCTTCTCCCTGCCCCATCCCCAGAGGAAATACCAAACATTACAGCCGCTTATAAATAGCGTCTCCTACAGCCAAGTACAGGAGGGGTACTACATCTCTGGGGGTCTTTGGAAGCACGCCAACATCTCAGACACATCTGTCTTGCACTTCCTTTGCACTCTTTTCCTCGCTATCTGATCCCATTCTGCATGGTTTAGCAACCTTGTAACACCTCACATACAGCCGTTTATGTATTAATAAGCAGCAGCACTTGTGCGAAGAGTGTTTTTTATATGGATGCTTCAATAGGGGAGTGTGTGAGGACATTGATCTGAGTGATTGCACAGGTTATCTGAGGTGCCCGATTGTTGGCTGATCACGCAGCACCCACAGGGGCACACATTGTACAGCGTGATCTCATGGGAATTCTTATGTATTTTACATAAAATGTGATTCTACAAAACGTACATTTACTTACATTTGCACTGAAACACAGAACCTACATTATTTTAGTACATAGGTGTTTCTTTAACTTGCGGCACTTATGTTCCAGAGATCGATTATAATTAAAAACAGATTTATTTTTCCTTTTTCAGTTTTAAGCTCCTATTAAAACGGTTTTGGAAACTTTGTTTTCTATGCATTCATCATTTTCCCATTATTATTGCTCTCTTATGCTCACCAAAACTGCATCTATTTGATGTAAAATACAGTAGTAATATTGTGAAATAGTATTACAATTCAAAATAACTGTTTTCTATTTTAAATATATTTTAAAATGTAATTTATTCCTGTGATTGTAACGCTGAATTTTTGGCATAATTACTCCAGTCTTCAGTGTCACATGAACCTTCAGAAATTATACGAATATGCTGAATGAATCATTTCTTATTTATTATCCGAGTTGAAAACCGTTGTGCTGCTTAATAGTTTTTTGGAAACTTTTTTCAGGATTCTTCAATGAATACATTTTTTTAAAAGATAGCATTTATTTGAAATAGAAATCTCTTGTAACATTATAATTGTATATATTAATATAATATATTGCTGTTTTTTTCTATTAAAATAAGAAAATAAATAATGTCACATTTTATAGGGGTGCTCCGATCAGGATTTTTGAGGCCGATCACAGAAAGCAGTAT
>NW_015653708.1:0-484 GCF_001515625.1 Sinocyclocheilus rhinocerous
TAGTGACACTTTTCTAAATGTGTGTTTGGACTATGCAAATAAGTTGGTAACTATCACTAATCCAAAGTAGTTGTTGATTACTCTTGTCTATCTTTTGTTAATAAATCTATTTTATTACACTTGTGTCTTCCTTGTGTTGATGATACAGAAAGAGGTTCTACAAGTTAGAGATCCCACCAATCTTTCTTATGTGATGTACTCATAACCACACATTAAGCGACACGTGATCCAAATCTCATAACGTCATTGGTGACGCGAGTACCCACCCCTACACTATTTCGCGCCTCTAGGTTGGCGAAAGCACATGTATTCAGTGAAGCAGTACAGTAAGTTACAGTGTTTTCTTTGTGCAAAAAAAGTACAATAACGGACAATAAGATAAAATGAGTATTGAGTTTAACCAATTATTACTCGAAGCAAATACAAAAACCGTGTCCGGTTTTAAAGCTACATGAAAGTATATTTTACATTTGCATGGAAGAGT
>NW_015653709.1:0-2944 GCF_001515625.1 Sinocyclocheilus rhinocerous
TTGTTTTTTATCCGCCATCTCTATCTTTCTGTCGCTCGGCTCGGTAATGTCCGTCCTGTGCACTGAAAGCTCTCTCCTCCACATCATGTGTAGACACGCCCCTTACTGCTGATTGGCTACAAGTTTGTTTTGCTAGTCGGCCCGAATCAGTTTTATAAAGCGTCTTTGAAAAATCGCTTACCCCACCTTTAACGCACACTAAATCCACACTATCTTGAATACCGCTCCGGAGCGCGATTCCAGGCTTAATGGTGGGTTTCCACTGGCACGTAGCGAGCGCAGCGGAGCGAGCGTTTTCAATTCATTCCTATGGAAGTTGAGCTTAAACGCTCGCGCGGTGCATTATGGGATTCAAAGCGGCGTGGGGAAAGCGTTAAGAGCGGCTGCGAGCATCTAGAACAATTCGTATAAGTACAACACGATGTAGCTGGGCGCCGCCGGTGTGCGTACACTCATAGAAAACAATGTGCTCGAATTTTAAAGACGTGGCGCGACGCGATGCTGCGCTTCTCGTCCGGTGTGCGATCGCCTTTAGTGTATCCCATCATGTTCTGGAAATAAATCGTGAGACTTTTTGCTGAGATCTCGCGAGACGTCATGGAACATTTAGAAGTTGATTTTAAAATGCAAAGTATTGAAAATAAAAATAAAGCTCTGTAAACACTTGAATTTTTACAACACTATAAGTGTGTCCCATCAGGTGATAAAGTTCTACACACACTTGTGGTCTTCATGCTCACTTGAACACTTGGGCCAAATACAGGAAATACGTCAAATAAGTAGTCAAGTGATCAAGTGCAAAGACCACAAGCGTGGTTATTTGGACAAGGCATACATTTCTGGTAGATCTAGTCTATAGTCTTTGACAATATCCTTTCTATGACTCAATGCCAAAATAAAAGACCTTAATAAAACATGCAAAAATAATATACAATAATGCCAAATCAGGTTCATGCTTTTTGAACTCTACAGGGATGCTTGAATGTTAATATGAATGACAGATAACATTGTGCTTGTGTACCATACACTTTTATCATGACATGAGATTAAATTTTTGACATGCATCTTTGTAAATACCTCAGAGTCTTTAATGTTTGCCTCAAGAATATTCCTGCTGACAGATGGGCTGAGATTTTGTTATGTAAAGCGGGCCTCTCTTCTTACAGAGATCTCTGTGGGACTGGGACACGAGCCACTTTATTCACAGTTTTAAAGAGGACCAGTAACAAGGAAAATGGTGAGGAAATGAATTACAGTTATATTTACGACATTATACTGGTTTAAAATAAATGTATCCTAAATTGAAGTTTCCTTTATTTGACCTTTAATAAGACCATTCATTATCAGTCAAGTGCTTTGAAAATGTCATACTCAACAACATTTCCTAACCAAATACCACATTCTTTTGTTTAGTTACTATACTATAACAGAATTAACACAAAAATTACAGGGATGTAAATAAATATGCATTGAATTTTTGTTAGTATAAGAATGCATTGGTCATTAAAACAAAGTTATTCAATAAGCAAAGAGAAATGCTAATGAATTAATAGAAATTGCTTTAAAAGGCATAGTTAGAGACTCATGTCACCTGTGATCTCTGCTTACCACACCAGGGAATATTTAACTCTACAATTGAGGTGAATGGTTGTAGATCATGCAGGCCGGTTTCACACAGTGGATCACATGGATCATTCAGGTCAGTGGTTTTTTTTATCAGTGGGGTTATGTATGCATTTATTTTTTTAAGTTCTGAAATGTGCATAATTTAGATACTAAGTTTCAATGCCGTGAGCTCAATTAATACTTCTGACATGACCCATTTGTGTTTGACAGAGTGGAAAACAATGGCATCCCTACTTACTTGGTAAGAGTGAAACATCTCAAAAGCCATTTCTTTACAAACTATGAAGTCCAAATGAACTAAAAGGAAATATTTTTAGGGATTTTTTTTTCTAGGACACAGTGCTTTATCCAGGGCCACTGCTGACCAAATGGGTGCCCTAAGCAGAATTGTATTGTGTGGCCCCTCCTTCAAATATTATGGGGGAAAAAAACACCAACTATAAGGGGTCAAAATAGAAATTTAATAAAACATAAAAGTAAATAAATAAATACATTTTAATTAAATTGTATTACTTACAAATTACAAGTTTAGCTCTACAGCAAAACAAAAAAATTTAAATTACACACATTAAATAAAACATTTTAAAAGATTAAATATTATCAAAATAAACAATAACAAATTGAATAAGAAATCAACGCAGCGGCTATTTGCACTAAGTGTAAATAGCGATAAATTCCATTTACACTATGATAAAATAGCAGGATTTTCTGCTGTTTATACTACTTATTGCAAATAGTGGCAATTATCTGCATCTCAATATTGTAGTAAATTATAAAACAGTATGCAATAATAACGTATTGAGTGTAAATTATCATTTTAATTAAAATAAAAAAATAGATGCCACCTTATTGGGACAATAAAGCCCTCCCGACACCTACCCTACCCGATACTTTATTTTCAACTTTTCGATTATTTCCTTCATTTTTATTGAAAATAAATGCCTTTCCGATGCAATATGTGATTTGAAAAAGGAGAGGAAAAAAAGTTTGGCAAAAGGCGGATTCGACTTCAGGTCGATCTCGTCAAAATGATAACAGCACACGCTTTACCATCTACGCCACTGGAGCTTGTCAATGGTCTTTTGTAGTGTTGACTAGCCCAATCACACGTAGGTGGGCGGAGTTAGTGTGAATAGCTTCTGCCAACAAGCCGGGCTAATGCTGCGTTCAAGCCCTCCTGGGACATTCGTACTTACGAGTTGAATTTACGACGTCAGGTCAAGTCAGTTTAGTCGGCACAAGATGGCGGTGTACCTTCTTTTAATACGTCAAATACAGACGTTGCATCCATCGATTCCGCCATGTTTCTCATTGACAC
>NW_015653710.1:0-1124 GCF_001515625.1 Sinocyclocheilus rhinocerous
CAGTGTCACATGATCCTTCAGAAATCATTCTAATATGCTGACTTAATATCGATGTTAGAAACAGTTTTTGCAGAAAAGCCACATAGAAGAACCACATAGAATTTTCTTTTTTTTAGACAAGTTCTTAACCAATTAAGTTTAAAAGTGTTGTTAATGCCAAAAAAAATCTATCGTCTCTAAGCCACCATCTACTCTTTTGCCTGATATGATGTCCTCAGCTCTCCCTCAGCTCTGGACAGTAAAACTCTCCCAAAAATGGTAAGATCCCTTGGTAGCCAACTATTCGAGATATATTTAGTTTTCACAATTTTTTTATATATAAAATTAAATTGTTCACAGGCATGATTTTAGATATAAAATTAAATTGTTCACAGGTAGCTTTATAAAATATTTAATGGAATCATTAAGTTGTGTAAAAAAACAAATTAAGAGCCCCTGACGCTATCTGGTCAGAATAGTCTAAAATAGGTCAAAAATAAGACGAATATTATTACTAATATCTTAGTAATAAGATATTATTAAGATATTACATGTCTATTACAAGGGATCTTTGTCGGGCTTAGGGATCAGGGAGATTGAGCCTTGTCTCATAGTTGTGGCCAATTCCTTTATTTTAATACATTAATTAAAGATGCTGTATGTAGGATTGACACCGAGTGGTTGAACTAGGTATATCAAAATATTGGAGAGGGTTTTTTTCACCCGGCCCCTCCTCCTCAGACTTGACGCACACGCAGGTTGCCAGATTGACGACACCAACAGGAACGAGCGCATTTGACGATGAATGGAATGAAACGCGCTGTTTTTTCGAGAGGCTGCTCGCTGCAGAGCAAATGGGTGGAGCTTACGTGGAGCTCCCCCTCGCTAGACGTCCAGCGGGGAGGAGCTACACGTAAGCTCCACCTCTCTTGACCTAGTCTAGCTTCACCTTTATGGATCTAACGTTAGTAAAGCGACACTCATTTCGCTACCATAGTGGCTGTTAAAGTTAATGCAAGCCCTTCGTCAGATGGATCTTTAACCTAATGGGGATTTTTTTATTTTTTATTATTTTTATTATTATTATTGTTGATTGGGTTAAAGTAACTATCCGGTTACATCGGTCTCATCCGCTTCCAGCTATT
>NW_015653711.1:0-199 GCF_001515625.1 Sinocyclocheilus rhinocerous
ATAATAATAATAATAATAATAATATCTTATTAGTATTATTGTTAGTTTTTATTTATTTATTTTTTATTTTTTACAGGAACACTGAATGACCAAAAAAAGCACCAGTCCTAAGTTCATGGTTATATATAATATATGTATAGTATTTCAGTCTGGCGAGTAAACAAAAAAATTTACTAGCCAATGGCGATTCAATTGATTG
>NW_015653711.1:886-1189 GCF_001515625.1 Sinocyclocheilus rhinocerous
TGAATGGATTTTATAATACAAATAGCAATGTGTAACATTTTACCATATTTAGTGCAACACTTTTATTTGTTCCCCACAAAATATAATTTTTTCACTAAATGTTTGGATTTCTAAAATGATTGTGCACTGATTTTTCTAGAATAACTTTTGCTGCCGAATTATCCACTATCCTAGTTTATTATAAATTTGTGTCATAGATTATAAATATACATAGGCCTATATTTTTTATATTTTATTTTTTATATTTTTTCATATTTGTTGTTTATTTAATTTTTCTTTATAATGAAGTAGTCTGTATCTAGT
>NW_015653712.1:0-512 GCF_001515625.1 Sinocyclocheilus rhinocerous
ATAATGTTCTTTTTAGCAGCATCATATGACCCCTTTAATATATAGTGTGTGTGTGTGTGTGTATACATATATACAGTCAAACCAAAATTTATTCAGACACCTTCAACATTTCTCACATTATATATCTCACACATTACACGCTATAGGTAATAAAATATGACAAGAACTCAAGAGTTAAACTGTGTCAGAACAAATTCATCTTGATAATGTCAGATAACTTTGATAGAAAGGTATGTAAAGTATTACAATCAACCAAAAATTATTCAGCTGTTAAATTGAAGCACACACTTAGATTATACCAATTTAGGTCAACCAATGACCAAACAATGCTTAATTTTGTTCAGTCTGTGGTGTAAAAAGGTCGCATTAGCAATTAAAGAAAAAACACTTAAGCAAAACATGGTCAGGTCAAAGTGTCTGAATAATTTTTGGTCCCAAATTTTTATCAGTTTTACTGGTAGTACAGCATATATATATGTAACGAATCAGCTCATGAGGAAATATGAATAATT
>NW_015653713.1:0-555 GCF_001515625.1 Sinocyclocheilus rhinocerous
TGGCAATCATATCGTTCTTATGGAGATGGCTTGATTACTCTGAGCGGTTTACAAAGCTCCGCTGCTTTTTTTAATAGCTTTTCTATGTAAATATGACGCTAGATGGAAATCTTTGAACATTGCACCTCGCAGCTTTTTCAATGTGTCGCGCTCGAGACCCAGGCTTCTTTTCCATTCATCAGGTGCGACTCTGCAATTGGATACTATTATGCGCGTCTCGTGTTTATAAGAGCAAAAACTTCTGATTGGCTAGTAATGTTAGTTTGGTTGAGAGTGAAAGCGGTGTTCCTCTCATACATTGGTAGGCGAACTCATGAACTCGAACGTGATATCAACAAGTGTTTTTAAATGTAGAACGACTATCTTTTTTTTTTTCCTGCAGCCAAACGCCGCACGCCGGAGATCTGGCACGGTGCCGGAGAACTTTAAGCCTGATATATATTTAGAAAGTATCAGAAAGTATCTTATTTAAATAAATGCTTATTATATTATGATGCGTGCAGGTACTGAATGAGCCACAGCCATATCACCCTGCAGCCCAAGACTGGTTGCCCA
>NW_015653714.1:0-523 GCF_001515625.1 Sinocyclocheilus rhinocerous
ATCTGCAGATGAAACTTTTTTTGTAGAAGCATTTTTTAAATTTGATCTAGCACCTCATGACTACTCATTATGTACAAGAAGCTGCAAAAGACACAGGCGCAAGTGGAATGCAAAAAACATTGGTGACATTAATTTTTAAGTAAATATAATGGGCGATATATTGCGTCACCAAAAATGATTGAGATCATGTACATATATTGCGCGATAAGTCGATATATTGATTGCGACAGGCCTAATCTTATCCACTTTCTTAAAGAAAAAATCTTAAAATGACCAAATCTGCATTTATTTGATCAATAGAGTCAAATGTGAGGACATCCGTTCGACAGCTAAAGCTTGCCCAAGATTGGGTGATGCAACAGCACAATGATCCCAAGAAAACCAGCAAATCTACAACAGAACGGCTGAAAATAAAAGAATCATGGAGTTACAATAGTCCAGTCAAAGTCCAGAGCTCATCCTGATTGAAATGCTGTGGTGAGAGCTGTGCATAAACAAATGCCCTCAAACCTCAATAAACTGG
>NW_015653715.1:0-564 GCF_001515625.1 Sinocyclocheilus rhinocerous
ACAGTTTTAAAGTATTGTGTACAGATGTTTTGTAATGAGCCAAAGAATTCATACTCAATTTTTGTTAAAAACTGAATTAGAAAGTTGTCTCTGAATTTCAAATTCATAGTTTTGTCGATCTAAAATAACCACTGCTCCACCTTTATCAGCACTTTGAATAACCATAGACGAATCTTTTTTAAGTGATTCCAATTCAGACAATTGTGCCTCCGTCAAATTATGTGCAAGTTTATATTGTCTTTTAGATTTTAATATAGATACAACATCACTTTCTACAAGCCTACAATAAGTGTCCAAAGAAGCATTTCTGTTTTTAAAGGGAACAAAGGTGGATTTACCTCTAAAACCAGTCCGATGTTGTTCACTAGAATTACAGTCCTCTCTAGACTAAAGCCAGATGTGGTTCACTAGAATTATAGTCCTCTCTAGATGTACCACAGTCACTGTCCCGTGACTGTGGTACATCTAGAGTACATCAAAAAAGCACCTAGTGCACGAGTGCTGCTGCACGCATGCGCACTAAACAGACAGAGCGCAATCGAATAGTAGCGCAATAATTCTGAG
>NW_015653716.1:0-699 GCF_001515625.1 Sinocyclocheilus rhinocerous
AGGGGGACGGGACGAATGACAGATCATTGCAGGGTAAGTAGTGTATCCTGTCTGTGCTACCCGCTCAGTGCTACCTCCAGTAGTCCGTCTGTTTATTAGTCATATACATCGTCAGATCAGGGTTTTTAACTTAGAGGTACAGAACGCCACACAGCAACTTTTCGGCATTGTGTAGCAGGTGTGTATTTAGGAAATGATTTTGTGATTCCACTTGCCATGACCATATTTGGGGTTTCCTGCCGCCATGCTGACTTGTGGGGTTGGCGCACTTTGCTGCTTCTCAGTCTGCATGAGACGTCACAGCGGTAGGTCGCACAAGTTTTTGCAGTGATTCAATTAGGACCATATTTCATGTAACAGATGAATTCACATGATATATCTGTATGATTGTGATCTAAAGACCCTATGTGATGCACACTCAGATGTTTCATTGATTATTTTTCTTTATTTAAGTTTCTTTTTAATATCTGTAATCTTCTCTTTCTCAGCGTCGTGCATTGCTGCCGCACGCTGGTTTAAATGCTGCACGAGTCCTCATATATATTCGTTTGTGTTATCCAGGTACATGTTTTTATTGTTATGTTCTTAAAATGGGTTTTTGTGAAAGTATATTGCCCCATCTCAAGAGAGACTGACGCTAGAGGCTGCAGTCTTTAGCCTCCTTGTCCAAGTCTATGCTGCATAATTATCATAATTATC
>NW_015653716.1:1400-1935 GCF_001515625.1 Sinocyclocheilus rhinocerous
TTCCTGGTTTAATCATGATCAGATTTTTTCTAGATCCTGCATTAAATTTATATGTTGACCTCACTATTCGGGGAACAGACACAGTCTTTATTCTGATTACCATTACTGCGACTTTTGGCGCTGCACAGTTTTGTGTGTCCATGTCAGTCAGTCAAGCAAAACGCAACTTTGCAACGCCTCTGATTGACAGATATGTAAAAATAAACAGGAATTTTCCGACTTTTGAGCGATTAATTACTGTGTTGTACACATTGTCATGTTAATTATAATTCGTTTTGTTTTACTGACCACAATATCATTGCTATTTGTCTGAGAGTGGCACTTTTGAATAATTTTGAAAAAGGGCTGGGGCTTGAGCCCCCAAAGCCACGCCGCCCCCAAAATTTGAGCCAAGCTCATTCTTCTGAGAACAGAGCAGTCTTTGATAACTTTTTTTAATTTTTTTTATTATTATTTAAAAATGCTTTTGACAAAGGCCAGCAGTGAAGCTGTTTTGTGTAGCGCAGAAATCAAACAATGATTTTCATATGAGCAG
>NW_015653717.1:0-326 GCF_001515625.1 Sinocyclocheilus rhinocerous
AATCTGTAGTTAATTACGGAGTTAAATTAACGATTTAAAATCCTTGTATAGCAAATTAATAATTCATAACGTTACTGATGTCCTTAAACGCAGTCATAGCTGAATTAATCCCAACGTAGCATTAAAGTAAAACGGCCTAGGCTGGCCAGGATTAATTGTTAATAACAACACAACGGTAGCAGTTTACTGAAGGGAAGAGGCCAACAAGGGAACCAAACGTGATTATAACCACTTGTGAGATCGCTAATCTGACGTTTGGTTAAAATCGCGTTGCAATAAGGTTTATAAAGTTTGCATCTGTCTGTTCTTTTCAATGGGAGGAGAGG
>NW_015653717.1:356-533 GCF_001515625.1 Sinocyclocheilus rhinocerous
GGGAGAGAGATAGGATGAAATCCGTATGAAATAGCGAAAGATAAAGTTCAGATGTAACTAAACAAGTCACTTCAACACTTCAAACACTGTAACACATTTTGCCTTTGAGACCACAAAATGCTACGTGCTAAACACTAGCCTTCAATGTTAATAGCTTAGCTTGGCTATCTGTTTACA
>NW_015653718.1:0-2280 GCF_001515625.1 Sinocyclocheilus rhinocerous
GAGCCATGGAGGAGGAATGGTCGCCGACTCCAGGGGGCCGACCAATGGTAGCGGAGCAGGTGGTGGAGGAGCCCGAGCGGAGACGGAGAGTCGATGAGCCAGGGCGATGGGGAGGATCCGGAGGATCCGGGAGGCCGTGGTGGAGCCGGAGCGACAGAGGACTGAGGTGGAGCCGAGGGGATGAAGGAGCCTGACGGAGCCGGAGGGACGAGGCGGAGCCAGAGGAGGGGAGTCCCGAGGCGCAGGATGGTCGATGCCAGACCAAGGCGGAGCCGGAGGGACGAGGGAGCCTGGCGGAGCTTGTGGACTGCCGGGCCACGACGGAGAGGAGGGAGCTAGGAGCCATGGTGGATCCGACGGGTCAACGGGCCGAGGCGGAGTCCAGGCCTCGGAGGGAGACTCCAGCCATGGCGACGCTGGAGGATGGCAGTCCCGCGGAGCTCGCACCGCATAGATGGTGGGCTGAGGGCGAGTAGAGGGGCTGCCAGACAACAGCAGAGGAGGAGGCAGGAGCGGGCACTGGAGAATCAGAAGCCCCCTCAGGGCTGGACGAGGGAACCAAGGACGAAGGAGGGCTGGACGGGACCAGCGGAGACGACGGAGAGAGGAGAGGGGGCAGTTCGATCTCCAGATCAGACTCCCAGTCTATGAGATCCCCCTCCTCGTTTTGGCCCTTTTGCCGCGCCATACTCAGCTCACCCTCAGGCCCTTTTGCTGCGCCATACTCAGCTCACCCTCAGCCGCAGTGCAGGGGGCGGAGCTCCTCTCCGCGCTCACACTGTCCGTGGCTTTCTCCCTCGTGGCAGGCGTTGTTGCCAGCTCACACACCTTGACTGACGTCACGGTCTCTAACTCCACGGCAATCCTCAGCTCTGTCGCTCGCTCTAGCGATGGCTCGTCGGTCGCGGCGGGCTCTGGCTCTCCGTCAGTGGTGGGCTCGGGCATGCGCTCCACGCATCGGGGAGATGGGGGGCTGGGCTCTGGGGCGGGGGGGGGACTGGGGGGTGCATGCGCTCCACGCATCGGGGAGATGGTGGGCTGGGCTCTGGGTCGGGAGTGGCACTGGCGATTAACTCCTGGGAACCGGCGGGGAACGG
This sequence comes from Sinocyclocheilus rhinocerous, assembly GCF_001515625.1. Taxonomy (NCBI): domain Eukaryota; kingdom Metazoa; phylum Chordata; class Actinopteri; order Cypriniformes; family Cyprinidae; genus Sinocyclocheilus; species Sinocyclocheilus rhinocerous. The sequence continues at coordinate 1,098 of NW_015653718.1, forward strand.
AGATCCATTTCTCGCCAGTGTCCACTCCACAAAGGTGGTGAATTCCGCTTGAGGGCCATCTTCGGACGACGGCGCTCTGCACGCGGTGTTGAGGCTGGCGCCATAGAATGCGCAGAGCGCGTCGTCCGGATAGGTGGTGAGATGGGCCACAGCCAGAAACAGTCTGGTATGACCCTCGAGTAAATTTTCCCCCTGCTCCAGCAGGAGGAGGATGAATTCGGGGCGAAGGAGGGGATCCATAGGGGCACACAATGGAAACAAAAACACGGAAAACAAACGGAGGGGAAAACACGGAGGTAACTGTTTTGGTCCGAGATTCTGTCACACTTAGCCTAAGGCGAGCAGCGAGGAACGAGGAGACCAGGAGTACACGAAAACAATAGGTTTTTAAGCCAAACTTCCAAGGAAATAAATGGGGCAGACAGGATCACAGGAAACACCAGGGTTGAAGTATAACTCGGACAAACACAGATAGCACAGACTGGGGCTGATAAACACAGGGCAATCAGGGGAACACAGGTGCATGGAATGACTAATTAACAGGGAAGCGGAACACAACAAACAGTCCAGTGGCGTGACAACTATATGCTGTAGAATCTACATTCGCTATTTTATTTCTGATGTTATCTATTTTATCAGTGAAGAAATTCATAAAGTCATTACTATTAAACTGTGAGGGAATATTTAGATCAGGTGGCGTCTGGTTATTTGTTAATCTAATGTGCTAAATAAAAACCTTGGATTGTTTTGGATATTTTCTATGAGTTTGTGGATATGCTCGGCCCTGGCAGCTTTTAGAGCCTGTCTATAGCTGGACATACTGTTTTCCCACACAATTCTAAAAACTTCCAAGTTAGTTTTTCTCCATTTGCGCTCAAGACTACGAGTTTCTTACTTGAGATAATGGGTATTACTCTTGTACCATGGTGCAGTACATTTTCTCTAACCTTTTTCAATTTGATGGGGCAACAGCTTCTAATGTATTAGAGAAGATAGTGCCCATGTTGCTAGTCATTTCGTCTAGTTCATGTGTACTTATGGGTACACAGAGCAGTTGAGATAAATCAGGCAGGTTATTTGTGAATCTATCTTTGGTGGCTGGAACAATAGTTCTGCCCAGACGATAACATGGAGCCATATATAGTTAATACCAGTAATACGCAGCATGCACGATACAAGGAAA
>NW_015653719.1:0-1960 GCF_001515625.1 Sinocyclocheilus rhinocerous
TGGCAGCAAACCCACCAGATGGGTTTAGTACAAACAGGGATAAAAGTACCCCATGCCCACGGTTACATATATTGCTGGATCTTTAATGTTGTGGGCCAGTTTTACTGCCGGAGGTCCTGGATGTCTCGTTCAGATGCATGGCATCATGGATTCTATCAAATACCAACAGATACAAAATCTAAACCTGACTGCCTCTGTTAGAAATCTTATAATGGACCATGTTTGGATCTTCTATTCTATTTCAGCCACCGGAAACACCAGAGCCACAGCCCCGCTCACCAGACACATTATCCCTCTCTCCAGCATCTCCACTTCTAAGCTTCTCATAGAAAATGGAGGAACTGGTTTATGCTGGGACCGAACTCTCCCACTCTTTCGCTGCAAGCCCCCAGATATCAATTAAAAAATGGCTCGCTGCAAGCCCCCAGATATCAACTAAAAAATGGTGGGCCCCACAACCACCAAAGCCTGTGGGTCCAGCTCGTCCTCCTCCTCCTGTGAGAGCTCTCCGGCCGCTGCCACAACGCCAGGGCCCAAACCCTCCATCTGCTGTAGGTGAACCAAAAACAACTGATAGCAGCTCTCAGTGATATGTGTTGGGTCCCCGCTATAATAGCAGCAACATTCACAAATGTTTACAGAACAAGCGGAAACCCAGTGTGCCTGTAGTTTTCTCTATTTCTGTTTTATCACGTGATAGAAAGTCTAAGGCCTTCTCAAGCCGTACGGCTGAAAAAAAAAAATCCATATTTTCCACAGAAACACCCGCTGACTGCAATGATAGAGCTTAGAAGAGCCAGGACAATTTTTAATATAACTCCGATTGGATTCGTCTGAAAGAAGAAAGTCATATACATCTAGGATGGCTTGAGGGTGAGTAAATAAAAGGATAATTTTAATTTGTGGGTGAACTAACCCTTTGAAGAATCTGGTTTGGTGGGTCACGCAAATTGCTTGTAAATATAAAAAGGCTGGTAAAAGATTGCTCATGTCTGATTAGGCCAAGACGTTTAAGTTAGGGCACATAACAATGCTGTTCATCTTGATTAACTTGTGCCTTCATATGTCAAGAATGCCTGCCAGGAATGAGAAAGATCAAATCAATTCCTCAAGTCTCTGATTTCACACCCCAGATGAGCACCTGCTTTATTCAAAGTCAGTCAACCAGCTCACTTTCTTTTGAATGCAAACCCATGAAATTAAATTTCCCCAGCTTACAAAAAATGTTACAAGAACGTTTCACTAATGTTCCCATTAAGTTATGAAAATGTCATTTCTGAATATTCTCTGCCATTTTTAGGTGTTATAAAAACATTTTTTTTTTGATAATGTGATTGTTAGAGAAAACGTTAAGGGAATGTTTTCTCTATTTTATCATTTGGCAAACATCATGGAAACATAACTTTTGAATGTTCTAAAACAAGTAGTAAGATTAAAGAAAGAAATATATTTAGCCTTTTGCCATTTTCAAAAAACATCTAAAAGACGATCGATCACCATCACCTGACCAATTAATACTAGCTTTTACCTATTCTATTCTATTCTATTCGTTTTGGTCTAATTTATAAAATAAAAAAAACACCTTGCTATGTGCACTCTGCTAGACTAACTGAGACTTGTCACAGCACTTGTAAATAGTTGCTCTCCCCTTGGTCTGATTGCTTATATTTTGTAAGTTGCTTTGGATAAAAGCATCTGCTAAATGACTAAAAGTAGAATGTAAATGTAAATGTAAATAAACATAGAAAGGAAAACATATTTGCGTAGTGCATAATTTGGCATAAATTTCAACACATTTCTTTCACTGTGTCTACACCGGACGCATCAGCTAAAGTCTGTCTACACTGGACGCGACAAAGCAACCATTGAAAATCATTTGAAATTTGTTTCAATACGTCATAAAGAGAACGCAGCAGCAGTTCCTCTTCAGGAACTCGAGCTGCGTCGGAAAACGCTAGGG
>NW_015653720.1:0-1431 GCF_001515625.1 Sinocyclocheilus rhinocerous
TGTCTATATTGTGGATTGTATGGTCATTTTCGCTCCGTCTGCCCCAAGCTTTCGGGAAACGCTCAGTCCTGTACAGGCAAGGAAGGACTGTAACGGGAGTTACACGCACCGCTTCATCTTCCAACTCTGGGTTGTTCCTTCCCATCACACTCACTTGGGGAGACCAAAAACACCAACTCCAGGCATTGATTGATTCTGGCGCTGCCGGGAATTTCATGGATATTTCCCTTGCCAAGAGTCTCCAGATACCTATTAATTCCCTTCCTGCCCCCCTAACTGTCACAGCCTAGGATGGAAGACCGTTAGCTCCAGGGAAAATAACCCACCTCACCTCTCTCCTTTGTCTCGTCACTTACCAGCACCAGGAGAGAATGTGCTTTCACCTCATACAGTCTCCCGAGTTCCCTGTTATCCTCGGTCACCCTTGGCTTCTCCAGCATAATCCACACTTTGACTGGTCCACTGGCGCTGTTCTCAGTTGGGGACCCACCTGTCAGACTACATGCTTGGCCCAGAACTCCCCTGACCCTGTTCTTGAATCCCACGAACCCCTAGATCTGTCTCAAGTCCCTGTGCAGTACCAACACCACAAAGCAGTGTTCAGCAAAAGGAGGGCAACCTCCTTACCTTATGACTGCGCCATTGAGCTACTCCCAGGAACCTGTCCCCCCAGAGGTCGTATATATTCTCTTTGTCTCCCCCCGGACGAACTGCTATGGACAGATACATTAACGAAGGCCTTGCGGCAGGTATCATCCAACCATCCACTTCTCCTGCTGGAGCTGGATTCTTTTTGGTGGTTAAGAAGGATGGCGGACTTAAGCCGTGTATTGATTGCCTTAATAAGATAACTATTCGAAACCGCTATCCCTTGCCGCTAATGGCCACTGCATTCGAAATCCTGCAAGAGGCCTCCATCTTCACTAAGCTCGACTTGCGCAATGCTTACCATCTTGTGCGCATCAGACAAGGAGATGAATGGAAGACCGCCTTCAACACGCCCACTGGGCACTATGAATATTTAGTTATGCCCTTCGGTCTCACTAATGCTCCTGCAGTATTTCAAGCTCTCATCAATGATGTTCTTAGAGACATGCTCAACCAATTTGTGTTTGTCTACTTAGATGATATCCTCATCTTCTCGAGTTCCCTCCAAGAGCATGTAAAACACGTCAGTAAAGTTCTCAGACGCCTTCTTGATAACTATCTTTATGTTAAACCTGAGAAATGTGAATTTCATGTGACCGAAGTTCAGTTCCTGGGGTTCATCATCAAGCCTGGCCAGATACAAATGGACCCTCAAAAGGTTCAAGCAGTTGTGGATTGGCCCTCCCCCTCGTCGGTAAGGGAGGTACAGCGTTTCCTTGGCTTTGCCAATTTTTATCTCAAGTTCATCCTGAACTTCAGTACTGTGGTGGCTCCTTTATCTGC
>NW_015653721.1:0-612 GCF_001515625.1 Sinocyclocheilus rhinocerous
TAACCCTTACCATACAGGATTTCAGAAAAGTTGGCAAAGCATAACGTGCACACTTAGCACTTATTCACGACTGAGGTGCCCTTGAGCAAGGCACCGAACCCACAACTGCTCCCCGGGCGCCGCAGCAGAAATGGCTGCCCACTGCTCCGGGTGTGTGTTCACAGTGTGTGTGTGTGCACTTGGGATGGGTTAAAATGCAGAGCACTAATTCCAAGTATGGGTCATCATACCTGGCCACATGTCACGCCACATGTCACGTCACTTATATGGATTTTAGAAAGTGGGCAAAGCATAACGTGCACACTTACCAGCTATGTGGATTTTAGAAAGTGCGCAAAGCATAACGTGCACACTTACCACTTATGTGATTTTTAGAAAGTGCGCAAAGCTTATTCGTGTGCTCTTACCATAGTATGGATTCAAGAGCTTTCTAAGCATCTGCTCACAGATACCCAGAAGTACTGAGCCAAACGGGAGAGGCAAGCTCAAATACAACCCTCTAAGGTGAAGGGAGCACTGCCTGAGACAGCATTACACAAGAAGGTTCTCGCAAATGCCACCTATACTTCACTCTCGATGCCTCAGCAAGAGGGGATATCCTGGTGATCGGGA
>NW_015653721.1:1014-1139 GCF_001515625.1 Sinocyclocheilus rhinocerous
CCCAACTAAGCAAGCCAGAGGCGACAGCGGCAAGGAACCAAAACTCTATCGGTGACAGCAAGATCTGTGGTGTGGCGCATTCAGCTACCTCATCAGGAGAAAGGCCCTCGCCTTTATCCAGGTCT
>NW_015653722.1:0-615 GCF_001515625.1 Sinocyclocheilus rhinocerous
CTCCCTTAATCATTAAAAGCTGTCACTCACTCATCGCGAACTCACTAAGTTTCATTATAATCGACAAAGCTCCCTACACTGCACAATGAATCTCTTATTTACACCCTGTCAACACTTTGTTTGCTATAATGAGAGGATTTGTGAGATTGCTCAGCACTGAACAAAACTCAGGTGTTTGAGCAGTGAGTGGCTTCTGATTAACATTGTGTTCAAGGAATCAACAGATTTGTCTGTGATACATTACTCACCCTGTTGAAAAAACCAGCATATGCTGGTTAGGTATGTTTTGACGCTGGGATGCTAAATAAGTTAGAAACCTTTGAAGCTCCCCTGAGCGCAACCACACACAAATATATCGGGTCAGTCGCACTGGTGCTCCTAAATATTTTTTTTCATAGTCGCACGCAGTAATTTTCATTCGCAAATGCACTGCTTCTCCATAGGTTCATGCAGGGCTGCCCATCAACTCACACGCCAAGTTTTTTTCTCGCGCTACCCTATCTGAACCCCCAATCATTAGCGCAGTTTTGTTTTGTATTTCACAGCGCATATAGGACAATTTTTTAAATTGCACCATTCTACTAAACAAAATTTATTTCAAATTTAATTCAAGCA
>NW_015653723.1:0-547 GCF_001515625.1 Sinocyclocheilus rhinocerous
TTTGATCAAATAAATGTAGCCTTGATGAGCAGAAGAGACTTCTTTCAAAACATTAAAAATCTAACTGTTTTTATTTATATTTATATATTTATATTTATTTTGACAGTTTTCACAAGTACCTTTCTCTGTATTTTCTTTTCCACGGAATGGCAGCTCCATCTTCTCCCGCGGCATTATTAAGGTGCAAGTGCGTGAAGACCCGTCTTAACCGCCGCGCACTGACTGACCTTATCTATGGAAAAAAAAATAGAAGTAGCTAAAGTTAAAACAGAAATGGTTAGTGCACTTACTGATGGTACAACTGTGTACCTAAATAAAAAAAGAAGGGCTCACCCCCGAATTTGAGGACGGGGTGAGTTACATCTTACAAAATTACACCCTGTCCAACACATGGACACATGTATTTATTCGTTGGGCCTGGAATGCTGAAGTTTAAGACCGTGCCGCAGGACATCAGCAAAGAGGCACAGAATGCTGCAAAAGAGGCCCTGTGTCCACCTTAAGCCAGCATGACAGGTGAAGAGTGGACATATTCTCCACCTTCAGC
>NW_015653724.1:0-791 GCF_001515625.1 Sinocyclocheilus rhinocerous
TCGGGTGTGCATTATTTTTCTAATAATTCAACGGCCCGTCGTCAAGTATTCCTTACATAACCCCACACCCCCAATTCAGTATTTTGTTCCTATATTCCGACCATCGTGAACAGTGAGCAGCTCTGCCCGCTACAGTATTAATTTTCTCCTCTTTGCGTCCGTATTCAGCGTCTCTGACCTCTGTTAACGTCTTGTTTACAGACTCAGGAGTGACGTATTTTTCTTTATAGTAGCTCCCGAAAATAACACATGAGTACAAAAAATACAGTACACAAATGGAGAAATATAAATGTAATTTTGTACTTATTTGACTGTTATTTTCGGGATCTACTGGGACAGCGATAAAGATCTACCAGTCGATCGCGATCGGCGGGTTGGCGACCACTACTATAAAACAATACAACCCAAAAAAATTTCAAAGATTGACTATATATCTAATACATCAAGTATCCTCTTTAATAGTTGAGATGTCTTAACAGCTTTACGATTGTTCTGTATTGAAGTTAAAGAATCATAAAAAACCTTTAAATCAATGGAAAATAGTCTACCATTTGGTACAGTTAACATACATTTTGCTTTGTGTATGTGATATTTACCCAATAAAACAATAATTGTAATTATATTGTCCATTTCCAATAGACCGGTATCACAATCCAAAAACAAGCAAGACCATTCAGTTATAGTGACAAACTTGTAAAACAATTTAAACAGAAACCAAGAAACTTGGGACCAAAATAGTTTCAGTTTATTACAACTGAAAAATAAATGAAAAATGGTTTCTGACTCTTCTT
>NW_015653725.1:0-124 GCF_001515625.1 Sinocyclocheilus rhinocerous
TGCCATGCAGCTCTGCCCGCAAGGCGCCGCCGCCTGGAGAGGTAGCCCACGCCTTCCGTCCAGGATCTGTAAGTTCTCGTCCGCTCTGACGGCTAAGGCTTACAGTGCTGCTGGACAGGCCGCT
>NW_015653725.1:428-545 GCF_001515625.1 Sinocyclocheilus rhinocerous
CTATTCGGCGAAGCGGTGGAGGGCTTTGCCCAACAGTTCTCCGCCGCGCAGAAGCAGACAGAGGCGTTTAGACACATCCTGCCCCGGCGGTCTGCTGCTGTCTCCACCCCACCGCTG
>NW_015653726.1:0-160 GCF_001515625.1 Sinocyclocheilus rhinocerous
CAAATTGGCAATTAAAACATTACTTACAAAAGCCCACAGGGCACTACACGCCATATGAATGCAATTGTTCAAAATAAACATCCCCATCAGAATTTGGACAAAGATTTTTGATAGTGTCATACTGCCTATTGCCCTGTATGGAAGCGAGATCTGGGGCCCA
>NW_015653726.1:315-565 GCF_001515625.1 Sinocyclocheilus rhinocerous
GAGTTAGGCCGTCTCCCCCTAAATCTAATCATTAAAAAAAGAGTTCTAAAGTTCTGGATCCACTTAAACTCTAGTTCGGAGGATTCTTTCTCTTCATAAGCACTAAAAACACAAAAAAAGGAGTGCTCAAAAAAGTCATATTTGTGTAATGGTGTCAGATCTGACTAACAAAGCACTCAATATCACCAACCCTGAAAAACATGAGAGAATCAAAGAAATTATGAATGAAGAGAAGGAGACATACATACAG
>NW_015653727.1:0-1529 GCF_001515625.1 Sinocyclocheilus rhinocerous
GTGCGGAACCTCCTGGTCTTTGACGATCTCAAAAGGGCCATCATCTAGCGGGTCGGCCGAAACCCAGAGCAACATCGCCAGCGATTCCGTTCGCTGGACCTGGGCGAGAGCGGCCGACCCTTCGTGCTGGCCCAACGGCTCCGGGACTCATGTCGCAAGTGGCTACTGGCTGAGGGAAGCGACGTCGAGCACATCATCGACCGTGTGGTACTGGAGCAGTTCATCACTCGGCTGCCAAAGAAGACGGCAGAGTGGGTCCAGTGCCACCGACCGACGTCGCTGGACTCAGCCATCCAATTGGCGGAGGATCAGATGGTGGCGTGCCCTGGGGTCGGCGAATCCCTTCCAGCTGTCTCTCTCTCTTCCCCTTTATTTTCTCCTTCTCTCTCTGCCTCTCGACCTGTCCCTATTCCCAGGTCCCGTCCTCCAGGTCCTCCGCGAGTCCCGCCCCGAGGGCGGGGTGGGGCCGGACTGGAGTATGCTACTGGCCCAAGAGCTCCGCCCTGGGACTGATGCCGCATCTGGTTCCCCGCTCTCTCCACGCCAATCATTTGACCCACTAACTGCCACTAGGGCGGCGGGAAGGTCTGGGCCGGCCTGTTGGCGTTGCGGGGACCCGGACCATTTTATTGACAGGTGTCCCATGATGGAGGTGGGGACAATGATCCGGGTCCCGGATGCCCCGCAGGCTGCCCCCGGTCAGGCTGGCTGGTACCAAATACCTGTGAGTATTAAGGGGGGTATCTATCAGGCTCTGGTGGATTCGGGATGTAACCAAACCTCTATCCATCCAAGCCTGATTCAATCTGAGGCATTGGATACAGGCCGCTTGGTTCAGGTGCGGTGTGTGCACGGGGACGTGGTGGAATATCCTTTAATGTCCGCTGTTATTCAATTTAGGGGACAAAATCATAGTATGGAGGTCGCAGTTAACCCGCACCTCCGACATCCGCTAATTCTGGGTACGAATTGGCCTGCTTTTAAGGAATTATTGGGATGCTTGTGTGCGGATGTCTCTTGGGAAAAGAAAAAGCAGGGAAGGGGGGCGCTCGTGCAGGTGGGAGAGGCTGAACGGGGACCACTGAGATCTGTACCAGGGGAACGGAGTGAAATCGAGAGGCTGATCCTCTCAGGACGCGATGATTTTCCTCTAGAACAGTCTCAGGACGAGTCATTGAAACATGCTTTTGAACAGGTCAGTTATATCGACAGTCAACCTCTCCAACCTGCTCGTCCGCTTTCCTATCCATATTTTGCGATTATAAAAGACCGGTTGTATCGAGTGACCCAAGACGCTTAGACAAAGGAAGATACAACACAGCTTTTAGTACCAAAGAGCCGTCGGGAAATGCTTTTCCAGGCGGCTCATTGTAATCCCATGGCTGGACATTTAGGTCAAACAACAACACTAAATCGTCTCATAGCCCGTTTCTTTTGGCCGGGCATTCACGAGAACGTGCGCAGGTGGTGCGCGTCTTGTCGTGAATGTCAGCTGGTAAATCCACCGGCCTCCCCAAAAGCGCCATTGC
>NW_015653727.1:1687-2270 GCF_001515625.1 Sinocyclocheilus rhinocerous
TTGAAAACCATGATTCGGAAGTTCGTTCACGAGGACGCCAAAAATTGGGATAAATGGTTGGAACCCCTCTTGTTCGCTGTGCGGGAGGTCCCGCAAGCCTCCACGGGGTTTTCCCCCTTCGAGCTTCTTTATGGACGTCAGCCCCGGGGGGTTTTAGACGTCCTGAAAGAAACTTGGGAGGACGGACCTTCTCAAAGTAAGAATGAAATTCAATATGTAATGGACCTGAGAACAAAACTCCACACTTTGGGGCGGCTATCTATGGAGAATTTGTTACAGGCCCAGGACAAACAAAGCCGGCTGTACAACAGGGGAACCCGCTTACGAAAATTTGCACCGGGAGAGAAAGTACTTGTATTACTCCCAACTTCGAGTTCTAAATTACTTGCAAAGTGGCAAGGACCGTTTGAGGTCACACGGCAAGTTGGAGATCTCGATTATGAGGTGGTTGGTTCGAACAGGAGCTGGGCACGTCAAATTTACCACCTCTACCTCCTGAAAAAATGGAGCGAGGCGGAGTCAGTGATGATGGCGACGTTAGTGAGTGGAGAAGATGATCTCGGGCCAGAGGTGAGCACTAAAT
>NW_015653728.1:0-1345 GCF_001515625.1 Sinocyclocheilus rhinocerous
GTCTACATAATATTCACATATGCTGTTCATAGGGGACGTATTGTAGCCCTACAGTTACAGCATGAAATATCATTTAAACCTTACTATTAACATTTTTACATAACATTTATTTATTTTATCTCACAATTCTGACTTTTGTTCTCGCAAATGCAAGTTTATATCTCCTAATTCGGACTTTATAAGTCGATTTAACTCAAAAATAGTGAGTTTGTCAAATCTGAGGGAAAAAAGCCAGAAGAGCCGAGGGGAAAAGAGAGAATGACGAGTTGTTTTTCCTTATTAGAATTGTGAGATATAATCTCGGAATTGCGAGAATAAAGTCAGAATTTTGAAATATAAAAATTGTGAGATATCATCTCGGAATTGCGAGAATAAAGTCAGAATTTTTAAATATAAAATCAAATTTACCTTTTTTTTATTCTTTTATTCCATGGCTCCATAGACTGCCACTTGAAAACCGTAATTTTCGACCTCCAGATAGGCCCCGCCCACAACAAATGTCATCCCTGTTTCGGATCTGTAATACTATCCCACTCTCTAACGTCAATTTCGTTGAATAACAGTGCTTATCGCTGGGTTACAAGCTCTTGTAATATGCGGAGAAAATTTTGAAAATGACACCTAATCAATATAATTTATAATCTTTTTAAACCTAACTATTTTGTACCGTATCCGTGAAATTCTCTAGCTGTAAAGGCTATCTCTCCCGGGTTTTCTGCAACCATGATGCGCGCGCAGCTGTAGCCGTAAAGGCTATCTCTGCCGTGTTTTCTGCAACCATGACGCGCGTGCATCCTGGATGTTTACAAACCTATAATTGGTCTATACATTCTATTTAATTTATGAAGTCTTTACTGTGCTGTAAATTATTTTACGCAACGCAACATACAAGGACGAGATGTCAGTCAGCTGCGTAAGCAGCGATGGAAACACTTTTTTTTCTTGCATAAAAAACAGATTTTATTCGTTATAATACTGAATAATTTAATTTAATTTGATGTGAAAATATGTTCTTTAAGCTCAGTAAGCTACTGTTTGTTTATGGGCAGGTTTTGGCAGTGGCGTAGCGGACGGGCACGCAGGGCACTGTTGGGGGGCCCCGTGATAAGACGATGGGGTGCGTTGAAAGACATGATCCTATGTCGGCGATAGCCAGAGATATTGTCAGAAGTATTACATACTATCAATATTAAGAGTATTTGGAATTTCCTATAATGTTGGCCTGTTACATTCTTCTTCTTATTAGGGCTGTTAATTTTATTATTAAAATAAAAATATTAATTTGCTCCGCAATAATTTAATTGCGCATCACCGCATAACTGACATGCTGTGAGCATTAGCTTAC
>NW_015653729.1:0-460 GCF_001515625.1 Sinocyclocheilus rhinocerous
ACTGTTCAAAAACTGTTGACTGGTAGGTTATATAGATTACAGAAAGGTTATATATATATATATATTTCGTATATATATATACGAAATCGTGTTTGGTCTCGTACTGTATCGCGTACCTTGTCAGTGTCGTGCTCTTTGCTTGGCCATTTGTTGTGATAAACAGGAAAGTGTGTTCAAGCGCCAGCAAAACAGTGTAAAGGAAATACTCTTTGTGAGAAGCAGTCAATCAGCAGAAGTTAAAAGCAGCTTGTAAGTGTATTTATTTCTTGGCTCAGTGTTTAGCGCAGTCGTCGTTGCTAGGAAACGCTTGTTTTGTTTATTGTGTGGAGACGTGCTGAAATCGCGTTTGGTCTCGTACTGTATCGCGTACCTTGTCAGTGTCGTGCTTTTTGCTTGGCCACATGTGGTGTAAAAAAGGAAAGTGTGTTCAAGCGCCAGCAAACCAGTGTAAAGAAATACT
>NW_015653730.1:0-898 GCF_001515625.1 Sinocyclocheilus rhinocerous
CTGAGATACAGTTAGCTCACAGTATGGGTTAACATTGAGTTTCTCTGAGTTATTTGAGTACTCGAGACGCTGCCTTTAACCGAGACAGCTCACACATTTCATCGCATATACTGAGGTGCGTGTTGAAACTGTTTCACACATTCGCTGCCGTTTGTGTTCTGTCGTGGGACGTTTCTTCGTGGGACATCGGAGACCGTGAAAAGCGCTTTTGAAATCCGAAAGGCGAGCGAGTCTTCTGGCTACGAGGGAGAGAGCGACGGTCATCATCCGGATAGCGCACCCAGCCACCGGAAGCGTTGGGTGTTCCTCCGGCGACGAGGGACGATTTTTGCTTCCTAGGAGATTCACGTTATTAAGTGCTCATATGGACTGCGATCGACAAAAGAACAAAGGTACCGTCTTTTTACCGTTACCGTTAAGTTTGAGTTATTTGCTCATTTAAGGACTCAGTAAATGTTTGGTTAGTTTCAACTATGACAGTTTCATTTGCTAAACTGTGTGCACTGCCATAAGTGTAACATTTGTTGGGTGATACTTGATTTCAGGTATATTGTAACTCAGTAATTCCTCTAATTTGAGCATCTGAGTATTTTGTTTAATTTTCATTATTTCAAATTACTATTTCATTAAATTACTCATCTTTATTTGTTAAATTCTCTTTTTATTTGTTTGTGAGTATTATTATATTTGGGGATACATCTTATTGAAGTAGGACCCAGATACAAAAGTAGGTTAAAGAGATCTTTATTCAGACAACAAACCTAGCAAGGGAAAAAAGGGTACAGTGTAGTCAGAGAGGGGGCCTTAATCCAACATCACAAGGCATTTAGGGTACAGTGTAGTCAGAGAGGGTGCCTTAATCCAACATCACAAGGCATTTAGTTTCTGAACCTGGTGC
>NW_015653731.1:0-1743 GCF_001515625.1 Sinocyclocheilus rhinocerous
AGAGAGACCAATCTACTTCGAATGTAAACTAAACGAGCCAATGCAATGTCATGCAATGATTGCATCCAGCTGCCGCTAATCGCAGTGTGAGTATAATTAGGCAGCGGGTGCAATGCATACTCAGGTTATCGCTGAGGAGCCAAGTCGGTGACCTGGCCGCTCAGCGGTGGTACAGCAGCTGTGGCGACGGGACGTGACGTCTCCATTTTCTCCTTCAGGGAACGAGGGTTACATACATAACCGAAACGTTCCATTTCAGTCAGTCACTCTCGACATCACGTCGGTGACCGACGAATTGGGATCCCTACCAAAGCGGCATGGATGCTGCCCCTTCCAGTGTCCTGTGCGAGCCTCCTGCACCCCCCTTTTTGGTGTAGGCCCAGTAGCCCCTCACTGCAGAACCCAAGATCCAGGGGCGTGGTTGGATCCACATCTAGGGAGTGGAGATTGGTAGGTTTAGGGGGGGGGATGGGTGGGTTTAGGGATCAGGGGTGGAGATGGGTGGGTTTAGGGATCAGGGGTGGAGATGGGTGGGTTTAGGGATCAGGGGTGGAGATGGGTAGGTTTAGGTATATGTAAGGTGGGAGGAGTTGGATCTGGATCCAACCACGCCCCTTGGATCTTGTGTTCTGCAGTGAGGACCATCTCTGTAGGCCGGGGCTCGCAACAAGAAGACCAGTCACTGTTGTCATAGCACTACCCACTCAGTGAGATTGGATAACACTAGGAAAACGTACCCGTTCCCCTTGGAACAGGAATGTTGCAGAAGCTCCATGGAAACCGTTTAGGTGCATATGGAAGATTTAGAGGTGAGGAGAGGAGAAAGTCTGCCGGGGAAACACGGGCTCTGAGGCTATACCGTGGACTTTACACATATGGGATCCGCTTAGGTCTCTACAAATGGAACCCAGCCCTCTTCCGGTTCTCAAGTATTCATCGAGTGAGGGCCTGGCGCCTGACGTTCCGCCACGTCTGGCTGCCGAGGGGATGGAGGAGCTCGACAGGGTATACAATACGGATTCTCTGGAGTGGTTTTAGCAAGCCGACACTAAACCGGGGGCTCTCAGTGCTTCTACACGTTTGAGGTGGGAACACAGGAGGATACCGGCTCCACACGAAGGCTGTAGAATATAGCGAATGTGTTGGGTGTCGCCCAGCCTGCAGCTCTACAAATGTCTGTCAACGAGGCACCACGAGTCCATGTACAATCTTAAAGTGCGGACGGGACAAAGCAAAGCTAGGGCTGGGTCTGCCTCCTCCGGGGGCAGTGCTTGTAGGTTCACCACCTGAACCCTGAAGGGAGTAGTAGGAACTAGAGACCTGCACTCCCGCAGGAGTACCGCGGGACCCAACGCAACAGGGTGCGGCGCGGGACAACTCTTGATGGGCGAGTGCGGGTGGGAAGAGACTCATGTGTGTGCGGAATGCGGGAGAATAAAATTATTCATGGGACTCCCGCAAAATAGAAATGATCTAAACATAAAATGTCTAAAACATATAAATTGTTATTTATGTGTTGCACAAAAGCAAAAAGAACAACTAATAATATTAAAATGATTAACGTGCAAGGTAGGCAGAGTTTCTATTTATAACACATGTTTAAAGGGTTGTGCAATGTAGCCAATCACAGACTCAGCTGTTGATTTCTGGAACGCAATGGCCAACCAGAGGTGATTAGTTAGAATCCACTTACCGCATTGCTGAAATTGCGTGCTCACGAATCGTCTCATTTTAACACACGAA
>NW_015653732.1:0-195 GCF_001515625.1 Sinocyclocheilus rhinocerous
CATAAGTACTTGGTACATTATCAGCGCAGCGGGAGACGTTCAAAGGCGGGAGATGTTCAAAGGCTAGGCTAGCCTCCCTTGCAAGGGTTCTTTTCGCAACACTCCTCAGTGCTGAAAGTGAACACTCGATGGTGATTGGCTAATTTTTTTTACCAACGGAGGCACGAGAGCTCACCTCTCCCCCGGCCTCCCCCT
>NW_015653732.1:316-1206 GCF_001515625.1 Sinocyclocheilus rhinocerous
TTATTTCAGATAAATGCTGATCTTTGGATCTTTCTATTCATCAAAGAATCCTGACAAAGCTAGTTCATGCATTCATGACCTCTAGACTGGACTATTGTAATGCACTGCTAGGTGGTTGTCCTGCATCTTCAATAAACAAGCTACAGGTGGTCCAAAATGCAGCGGCTAGAGTCCTTACCAGGTCAAGAAAATATGATCATATTACCCCAATTTTACAGTCTTTGCACTGGCTACCTATTAAGTTCCGTATCAGTTACAAAATATTATTACTTACCTACAAGGCCCTTAATGGTTTAGCTCCTGCGTACCCAACTAGTCTTCTACCACGCTACAATCCATCACACTCCCTAAGGTCGTAAAACTCTGGACTTTTGGTAGTACCTACACTCTAAAAAACGCTGGGTTGTTTTTCAACCCAAATGCTAGGTTGAGACCGCTGGGTAAGGACGTTGGGTTGTTTTAACCCAATTTTGGGTTGAAAATTGGTCTTGATCAATAACCCATCGGTGCTGGGTTGGGAACGCGGTTGTGAAAGAGAGCATGCACGTCACGTTAACATCGGACGTATCTCGACGACACCAGTGCGAGAAGCCGCCATTTTCTCAGCGTCTTCAGATGGAAGCGAGTGCGAGTGAAAGATGGTTTATGGTAAGTAAATATTAAAAATGTAAAGTCATCATTCATTGTTTGAGTCCGGTAGTATCTTGAGATTTCATGGAAGGCGGAAATATTCTGAAAAGAGCTTATCTTAAAATACGCAGACGCGGATTTCGCCTCAGAAATAGTCTTAACAGCCTCTTTTACTGAACGGAAGAGGTGCTGTTAATATAACGTCAGTGAGTGTTTTATGTCATATTTACATAAGATTTTACAATATTTAAATTTTTTGA
>NW_015653733.1:0-598 GCF_001515625.1 Sinocyclocheilus rhinocerous
AGATTGACCCTCTCAGACACAGTTGAAATATCATCAAATATATTGTAAAGAAAATTAGAGAACTTATCTTTGGTGTCCCCATTGCCTTCAGAAGATCTGGATAATGCAACTTCCTGTTGAAAAAATATCTTTTGGAAAGCTCCAAGTTGATCAGAGGGGGGGATGTGTTAGGGTAACGGGACTGAGTGTAAACCCGGGGGACACAACTAAAATGTGTATTTTATCAAAAATGTTATGGATTTTTTTTCTTTTGAAAAAAAGGAAATCATTGATTGGATATAAAGTCACACATAAATGCAAACAAAAATTAATTTCTGAAGGATTTTAACCATAATATTTCATGGTAAATTATAGAGGCAGGGAGTGGGGACATGCAACAACTACTATTTCTTTAGTGTTCTAGGTAGTTTTTATTAATGATTTTAATTATACATTCTAAATTTTGCAGTTAGCTAAATGTGAAGACACTTTGCTTAATAATAAAATGTATTTTAGAGTTCATTTTCATGCATTTTTATACTTTTAATGTCCTGGGGACAGAAATGTTACCCATTCGGTGGAATATCCCAGCTATAGGCCTATAGAGTTTGTTCAAATA
>NW_015653733.1:711-801 GCF_001515625.1 Sinocyclocheilus rhinocerous
TGTCATTGCGTGATGACGTCATTACGTAATCACGACGCAAAATTTTGTCACTACATCAAATCTCAATAAAAAATATATTTTTATATGTTA
>NW_015653734.1:0-172 GCF_001515625.1 Sinocyclocheilus rhinocerous
AATCTCTGAACTGAATCATTTGATTCACGAACTTGGTTCAATTGGATCGTTTGATTCACGAAACTTTTTCAAATGAATCATTTAATTATTTCTTGTGTTTTCAATCAATATTGTTGAATATACTGTTGAGTTTCGAAAGGAAAAGTGTTATCTACATTTATTTTCTGCATTT
>NW_015653734.1:373-867 GCF_001515625.1 Sinocyclocheilus rhinocerous
TGTATGTATATGTATGTATGTATGTATGTATATGTATATGTATGTATGTATTATGTATAATATATGTATGTGTATATATATATGTGTGTGTGTGTTTGTGTCTGTGTGTATGTGTATATATATATGTATGTGTGTGCATATGTGTATATATATGTATATATATATGTGTGTGTGTGTGTGTGTGTATGCGTGTACTGTGTTAGGCTAACCGAGACTTGTCATTTGCACTTATATATTGTTGCTCTTTTGTTAGTTTTGACTGCTTTTGTTGTCCTCGTTTCGCTGGACACACAAGTACTCTGGTTCTTTCTTTCCGAGGCTGCGCCGGCCAAGCCAACATCAAAGTTCGTCTTCGAACGGCTGCGCCGAGCCAACATCAAAATTCGTCTTCTAAACTTATTATTATGTTGGCTTGGTGACAAGCCAACATACTGTTCTGCTATTTAAATATCTTATTATTATTATTCTTCTGATCCATTTTTCTAAACCTATCT